>NW_027364403.1:0-238285 GCF_046119375.1 Phyllobates terribilis
TGATGTTTTACAATGGCAAAAATCAATGAATATTGTAAATGCACAAACAGTAATTTCTCCGCATTGCAAGGTGCAATTCTGAAATTTTTTGCTTTTTCCTGCTCCTCTTAGCATGATAAAGAAGATTCAAAGAGAGTGAGATGCCAGCTCCTTTCATTCAGTCAGTAGCTTCAAACATTTCTGGTATATGAATAACATGATGTTTTTCAATGGCAAAAATCAATGAATATTGTAAATGCACAAACAGTAATTTCTCCGCATTGCAAGGTGCAATTCTGAAATTTTTTGCTTTTTCCTGCTCCTCTTAGCATGATAAAGAAGATTCAAAGAGAGTGAGATGCCAGCTCCTTTCATTCAGTCAGTAGCTTCAATCATTTCTGGATGTTTTTCAATGGCAAAAATCAATGAATATTGTAAATGCACAAACAGTAATTTCTCCGCATTGCAAGGTGCAATTCTGAAATTTTTTGCTTTTTCCTGCTCCTCTTAGCATGATAAAGAAGATTCAAAGAGAGTGAGATGCCAGCTCCTTTCATTCAGTCAGTAGCTTCAAACATTTCTGGTATATGAATAACATGATGTTTTTCAATGGCAAAAATCAATGAATTTTGTAAATGCACAAACAGTAATTTCTCCGCATTGCAAGGTGCAATTCTGAAATTTTTTGCTTTTTCCTGCTCCTCTTAGCATGATAAAGAAGATTCAAAGAGAGTGAGATGCCAGTTCCTTTCATTCAGTCAGTAGCTTCAATCATTTCTGGACGTTTTTCAATGGCAAAAATCAATGAATATTGTAAATGCACAAACAGTAATTTCTCCGCATTGCAAGGTGCAATTCTGAAATTTTTTGCTTTTTCCTGCTCCTCTTAGCATGATAAAGAAGATTCAAAGAGAGTGAGATGCCAGCTCCTTTCATTCAGTCAGTATCTTCAATCATTTCTGGTATATGAATAACATGATGTTTTTCAATGGCAAAAATCAATGAATATTGTAAATGCACAAACAGTAATTTCTCCGCATTGCAAGGTGCAATTCTGAAATTTTTTGCTTTTTCCTGCTCCTCTTAGCATGATAAAGAAGATTCAAAGAGAGTGAGATGCCAGCTCCTTTCATTCAGTCAGTAGCTTCAATCATTTCTGGACGTTTTTCAATGGCAAAAATCAATGAATATTGTAAATGCACAAACAGTAATTTCTCCGCATTGCAAGGTGCAATTCTGAAATTTTTTGCTTTTTCCTGCTCCTCTTAGCATGATAAACAAGATTCAAAGAGAGTGAGATGCCAGCTCCTTTCATTCAGTCAGTAGCTTCAATCATTTCTGGACGTTTTTCAATGGCAAAAATCAATGAATATTGTAAATGCACAAACAGTAATTTCTCCGCATTGCAAGGTGCAATTCTGAAATTTTTTGCTTTTTCCTGCTCCTCTTAGCATGATAAAGAAGATTCAAAGAGAGTGAGATGCCAGCTCCTTTCATTCAGTCAGTAGCTTCAAACATTTCTGGTATATGAATAACATGATGTTTTTCAATGGCAAAAATCAATGAATATTGTAAATGCACAAACAGTAATTTCTCCGCATTGCAAGGTGCAAGTCTGAAATTTTTTGCTTTTTCCTGCTCCTCTTAGCATGATAAAGAAGATACAAAGAGAGTGAGATGCCAGCTACTTTCATTCAGTCAGTAGCTTCAATCATTTCTGGATGTTTTTCAATGGTAAAAATCAATGAATATTGTAAATGCACAAACAGTAATTTCTCCACATTGCAAGGTGCAATTCTGAAATTTTTTGCTTTTTCCTGCTCCTCTTAGCATGATAAAGAAGATTCAAAGAGAGTGAGATGCCAGCTCCTTTCATTCAGTCAGTAGCTTCAAACATTTCTGGTATATGAATAACATGATGTTTTTCAATGGCAAAAATCAATGAATATTGTAAATGCACAAACAGTAATTTCTCTGCATTGCAAGGTGCAATTCTGAAATTTTTTGCTTTTTCCTGCTCCACTTAGCATGATAAAGAAGATTCAAAGAGAGTGAGATGCCAGCTACTTTCATTCAGTCAGTAGCTTCAATCATTTCTGGACGTTTTTCAATGGCAAAAATCAATGAATATTGCAAATGCACAAACAGTAATTTCTCCGCATTGCAAGGTGCAATTCTGAAATTTTTTGCTTTTTCCTGCTCCTCTTAGCATGATAAACAAGATTCAAAGAGAGTGAGATGCCAGCTCCTTTCATTCAGTCAGTAGCTTCAATCATTTCTGGACGTTTTTCAATGGCAAAAATCAATGAATATTGTAAATGCACAAACAGTAATTTCTCCGCATTGCAAGGTGCAATTCTGAAATTTTTTGCTTTTACCTGCTCCTCTTAGCATGATAAAGAAGATTCAAAGAGAGTGAGATGCCAGCTCCTTTCTTTCAGTCAGTAGCTTCAATCATTTCTGGACGTTTTTCAATGGCAAAAATCAATGAATATTGTAAATGCACAAACAGTAATTTCTCCGCATTGCAAGTTGCAATTCTGAAATTTTTTGCTTTTTCCTGCTCCTCTTAGCATGATAAAGAAGATTCAAAGAGAGTGAGATGCCAGCTCCTTTCATTCAGTCAGTAGCTTCAAACATTTCTGGTATATGAATAACATGATGTTTTTCAATGGCAAAAATCAATGAATATTGTAAATGCACAAACAGTAATTTCTCCGCATTGCAAGGTGCAATTCTGAAATTTTTTGCTTTTTCCTGCTCCTCTTAGCATGATGAAGATTCAAAGAGAGTGAGATGCCAGCTCCTTTCGTTCAGTCAGTAGCTTCAATCATTTCTGGACGTTTTTCAATGGCAAAAATCATTGAATATTATAAATGCACAAACAGTAATTTCTCCGCATTGCATAGTGCAATTCTGAAATTTTTTACTTTTTCCTGCTCCTCTTAGCATGATAAAGAAGATTCAAAGAGAGTGAGATGCCAGCTCCTTTCATTCAGTCAGTAGCTTCAATCATTTCTGGTATATGAATAACATGATGTTTTTCAATGGCAAAAATCAATGAATATTGTAAATGCACAAACAGTAATTTCTCCGCATTGCAAGGTGCAATTCTGAAATTTTTTGCTTTTTCCTGCTCCTCTTAGCATGGTAAAGAAGATTCAAAGAGAGTGAGATGCCAGCTCCTTTCATTCAGTCAGTAGCTTCAATAATTTCTGGACGTTTTTCAATGGCAAAAATCAATGAATATTGTAAATGCACAAACAGTAATTTCTCCGCATTGCAAGGTGCAATTCTGAAATTTTTTGCTTTTTCCTGCTCCTCTTAGCATGATAAACATGATTCAAAGAGAGTGAGATGCCAGCTCCTTTCATTCAGTCAGTAGCTTCAATCATTTCTGGACGTTTTTCAATGGCAAAAATCAATGAATATTGTAAATGCACAAACAGTAATTTCTCCGCATTGCAAGGTGCAATTATGAAATTTTTTGCTTTTTCCTGCTCCTCTTAGCATGATAAAGAAGATTCAAAGAGAGTGAGATGCCAGCTCCTTTCATTCAGTCAGTAGCTTCAAACATTTCTGGTATATGAATAACATGATGTTTTTCAATGGCAAAAATCAATGAATATTGTAAATGCACAAACAGTAATTTCTCCGCATTGCAAGGTGCAATTCTGAAATTTTTTGCTTTTTCCTGCTCCTCTTAGCATGATAAAGAAGATTCAAAGAGAGTGAGATGCCAGCTCCTTTCATTCAGTCAGTAGCTTCAATCATTTCTGGATGTTTTTCAATGGCAAAAATCAATGAATATTGTAAATGCACAAACAGTAATTTCTCCGCATTGCAAGGTGCAATTCTGAAATTTTTAGCTTTTTCCTGCTCCTCTTAGCATGATAAACAAGATTCAAAGAGAGTGAGATGCCAGCTCCTTTCATTCAGTCAGTAGCTTCAATCATTTCTGAACGTTTTTCAATGGCAAAAATCAATGAATATCGTAAATGCACAAACAGTAATTTCTCCGCATTGCAAGGTGCAATTCTGAAATTTTTTGCTTTTTCCTGCTCCTCTTAGCATGATAAAGAAGATTCAAAGAGAGTGAGATGCCAGCTCCTTTCATTCAGTCAGTAGCTTCAAACATTTCTGGTATATGAATAACATGATGTTTTTCAATGGCAAAAATCAATGAATATTGTAAATGCACAAACAGTAATTTCTCCGCATTGCAAGGTGCAAGTCTGAAATTTTTTGCTTATTCCTGCTCCTCTTAGCATGATAAAGAAGATTCAAAGAGAGTGAGATGCCAGCTACTTTCATTCAGTCAGTAGCTTCAATCATTTCTGGACGTTTTTCAATGGTAAAAATCAATGAATATTGTAAATGCACAAACAGTAATTTCTCCACATTGCAAGGTGCAATTCTGAAATTTTTTGCTTTTTCCTGCTCCTCTTAGCATGATAAAGAAGATTAAAAGAGAGTGAGATGCCAGCTCCTTTCATTCAGTCAGTAGCTTCAAACATTTCTGGTATATGAATAACATGATGTTTTTCAATGGCAAAAATCAATGAATATTGTAAATGCACAAACAGTAATTTCTCCGCATTGCAAGGTGCAATTCTGAAATTTTTTGCTTTTTCCTGCTCCTCTTAGCATGATAAAGAAGATTCAAAGAGAGTGAGATGCCAGCTCCTTTCATTCAGTCAGTAGCTTCAATCATTTCTGGATGTTTTTCAATGGCAAAAATCAATGAATATTGTAAATGCACAAACTGTAATTTCTCCGCATTGCAAGGTGCAATTCTGAAATTTTTTGCTTTTTCCTGCTCCTCTTAGCATAATAAAGAAGATTCAAAGAGAGTGAGATGCCAGCTCCTTTCATTCAGTCAGTAGCTTCAATCATTTCTGGACGTTTTTCAATGGCAAAAATCAATGAATATTGTAAATGCACAAACAGTAATTTCTCCGCATTGCAAGGTGCAATTCTGAAATTTTTTGCTTTTTCCTGCTCCTCTTAGCATGATAAAGAAGATTCAAAGAGAGTGAGATGCCAGCTCCTTTCATTCAGTCAGTACCTTCAATCATTTCTGGACGTTTTTCAATGGCAAAAATCAATGAATATTGTAAATGCACAAACAGTAATTTCTCCGCATTGCAAGGTGCAATTCTGAAATTTTTTGCTTTTTCCCGCTCCTCTTAGCATGATAAAGATTCAAAGAGAGTGAGGTGCCAGCTCCTTTCATTCAGTCAGTAGCTTCAAACATTTCTGGTATATGAATAACATGTTTTTCAATGGCAAAAATCAATGAATATTGTAAATGCACAAACAGTAATTTCTCCGCATTGCAAGGTGCAATTCTGAAATTTTTTGCTTTTTCCTGCTCCTCTTAGCATGATAAAGAAGATTCAAAGAGAGTGAGATGCCAGCTCCTTTCATTCAGTCAGTAGCTTCAAACATTTCTGGTATATGAATAACATGATGTTTTTCAATGGCAAAAATCAATGAATATTGTAAATGCACAAACAGTAATTTCTCCGCATTGCAAGGTGCAATTCTGAAATTTTTTGCTTTTTCCTGCTCCTCTTAGCATGATAAAGAAGATTCAAAGAGAGTGAGATGCCAGCTCCTTTCATTCAGTCAGTAGCTTCAATCATTTCTGGATGTTTTTCAATGGCAAAAATCAATGAATATTGTAAATGCACAAACTGTAATTTCTCCGCATTGCAAGGTGCAATTCTGAAATTTTTTGCTTTTTCCTGCTCCTCTTAGCATGATAAAGAAGATTCAAGGAGAGTGAGATGCCAGCTCCTTTCATTCAGTCAGTAGCTTCAATCATTTCTGGACGTTTTTCAATGGCAAAAATCAATGAATATTGTAAATGCACAAACAGTAATTTCTCCGCATTGCAAAGTGCAATTCTGAAATTTTTTGCTTTTTCCTGCTCCTCTTAGCATGATAAAGAAGATTCAAAGAGAGTGAGATGCCAGCTCCTTTCATTCAGTCAGTACCTTCAATCATTTCTGGACGTTTTTCAATGGCAAAAATCAATGAAAATTGTAAATGCACAAACAGTAATTTCTCCGCATTGCAAGGTGCGATTCTGAAATTTTTTGCTTTTTCCTGCTCATCTTAGCATGATAAAGATGATTCAAAGAGAGTGAGATGCCAGCTCCTTTCATTCAGTCAGTAGCTTCAAACATTTCTGGTATATGAATAACATGATGTTTTTCAATGGCAAAAATCAATGAATATTGTAAATGCACAAACAGTAATTTCTCCGCATTGCAAGGTGCAAGTCTGAAATTTTTTGCTTTTTCCTGCTCCTCTTAGCATGATAAAGAAGATTCAAAGAGAGTGAGATGCCAGCTACTTTCATTCAGTCAGTAGCTTCAATCATTTCTGGACCTTTTTCAATGGTAAAAATCAATGAATATTGTAAATGCACAAACAGTAATTTCTCCACATTGCAAGGTGCAATTCTGAAATTTTTTGCTTTTTCCTGCTCCTCTTAGCATGATAAAGAAGATTCAAAGAGAGTGAGATGCCAGCTCCTTTCATTCAGTCAGTAGCTTCAAACATTTCTGGTATATGAATAACATGATGTTTTACAATGGCAAAAATCAATGAATATTGTAAATGCACAAACAGTAATTTCTCCGCATTGCAAGGTGCAATTCTGAAATTTTTTGCTTTTTCCTGCTCCTCTTAGCATGATAAAGAAGATTCAAAGAGAGTGAGATGCCAGCTCCTTTCATTCAGTCAGTAGCTTCAAACATTTCTGGTATATGAATAACATGATGTTTTTCAATGGCAAAAATCAATGAATATTGTAAATGCACAAACAGTAATTTCTCCGCATTGCAAGGTGCAATTCTGAAATTTTTTGCTTTTTCCTGCTCCTCTTAGCATGATAAAGAAGATTCAAAGAGAGTGAGATGCCAGCTCCTTTCATTCAGTCAGTAGCTTCAATCATTTCTGGATGTTTTTCAATGGCAAAAATCAATGAATATTGTAAATGCACAAACAGTAATTTCTCCGCATTGCAAGGTGCAATTCTGAAATTTTTTGCTTTTTCCTGCTCCTCTTAGCATGATAAAGAAGATTCAAAGAGAGTGAGATGCCAGCTCCTTTCATTCAGTCAGTAGCTTCAAACATTTCTGGTATATGAATAACATGATGTTTTTCAATGGCAAAAATCAATGAATTTTGTAAATGCACAAACAGTAATTTCTCCGCATTGCAAGGTGCAATTCTGAAATTTTTTGCTTTTTCCTGCTCCTCTTAGCATGATAAAGAAGATTCAAAGAGAGTGAGATGCCAGTTCCTTTCATTCAGTCAGTAGCTTCAATCATTTCTGGACGTTTTTCAATGGCAAAAATCAATGAATATTGTAAATGCACAAACAGTAATTTCTCCGCATTGCAAGGTGCAATTCTGAAATTTTTTGCTTTTTCCTGCTCCTCTTAGCATGATAAAGAAGATTCAAAGAGAGTGAGATGCCAGCTCCTTTCATTCAGTCAGTATCTTCAATCATTTCTGGTATATGAATAACATGATGTTTTTCAATGGCAAAAATCAATGAATATTGTAAATGCACAAACAGTAATTTCTCCGCATTGCAAGGTGCAATTCTGAAATTTTTTGCTTTTTCCTGCTCCTCTTAGCATGATAAAGAAGATTCAAAGAGAGTGAGATGCCAGCTCCTTTCATTCAGTCAGTAGCTTCAATCATTTCTGGACGTTTTTCAATGGCAAAAATCAATGAATATTGTAAATGCACAAACAGTAATTTCTCCGCATTGCAAGGTGCAATTCTGAAATTTTTTGCTTTTTCCTGCTCCTCTTAGCATGATAAACAAGATTCAAAGAGAGTGAGATGCCAGCTCCTTTCATTCAGTCAGTAGCTTCAATCATTTCTGGACGTTTTTCAATGGCAAAAATCAATGAATATTGTAAATGCACAAACAGTAATTTCTCCGCATTGCAAGGTGCAATTCTGAAATTTTTTGCTTTTTCCTGCTCCTCTTAGCATGATAAAGAAGATTCAAAGAGAGTGAGATGCCAGCTCCTTTCATTCAGTCAGTAGCTTCAAACATTTCTGGTATATGAATAACATGATGTTTTTCAATGGCAAAAATCAATGAATATTGTAAATGCACAAACAGTAATTTCTCCGCATTGCAAGGTGCAAGTCTGAAATTTTTTGCTTTTTCCTGCTCCTCTTAGCATGATAAAGAAGATACAAAGAGAGTGAGATGCCAGCTACTTTCATTCAGTCAGTAGCTTCAATCATTTCTGGATGTTTTTCAATGGTAAAAATCAATGAATATTGTAAATGCACAAACAGTAATTTTTCCACATTGCAAGGTGCAATTCTGAAATTTTTTGCTTTTTCCTGCTCCTCTTAGCATGATAAAGAAGATTCAAAGAGAGTGAGATGCCAGCTCCTTTCATTCAGTCAGTAGCTTCAAACATTTCTGGTATATGAATAACATGATGTTTTTCAATGGCAAAAATCAATGAATATTGTAAATGCACAAACAGTAATTTCTCTGCATTGCAAGGTGCAATTCTGAAATTTTTTGCTTTTTCCTGCTCCACTTAGCATGATAAAGAAGATTCAAAGAGAGTGAGATGCCAGCTACTTTCATTCAGTCAGTAGCTTCAATCATTTCTGGATGTTTTTCAATGGTAAAAATCAATGAATATTGTAAATGCACAAACAGTAATTTCTCCACATTGCAAGGTGCAATTCTGAAATTTTTTGCTTTTTCCTGCTCCTCTTAGCATGATAAAGAAGATTCAAAGAGAGTGAGATGCCAGCTCCTTTCATTCAGTCAGTAGCTTCAAACATTTCTGGTATATGAATAACATGATGTTTTTCAATGGCAAAAATCAATGAATATTGTAAATGCACAAACAGTAATTTCTCCGCATTGCAAGGTGCAATTCTGAAATTTTTTGCTTTTTCCTGCTCCTCTTAGCATGATAAAGAAGATTCAAAGAGAGTGAGATGCCAGCTCCTTTCATTCAGTCAGTAGCTACAAACATTTCTGGTATATGAATAACATGATGTTTTTCAATGGCAAAAATCAATGAATATTGTAAATGCACAAACAGTAATTTCTCCGCATTGCAAGGTGCAATTCTGAAATTTTTTGCTTTTTCCTGCTCCTCTTAGCATGATAAAGAATATTCAAAGAGAGTGAGATGCCAGCTCCTTTCATTCAATCAGTAGCTTCAATCATTTCTGGATGTTTTTCAATGGCAAAAATCAATGAATATTGTAAATGCACAAACTGTAATTTCTCCGCATTGCAAGGTGCAATTCTGAAATTTTTTGTTTTTTCCTGCTCCTCTTAGCATGATAAAGAAGATTCAAAGAGAGTGAGATGCCAGCTCCTTTCATTCAGTCAGTAGCTTCAATCATTTCTGGACGTTTTTCAATGGCAAAAATCAATGAATATTGTAAATGCACAAACAGTAATTTCTCCGCATTGCAAGGTGCAATTCTGAAATTTTTTGCTTTTTCCTGCTCCTCTTAGCATGATAAAGAAGATTCAAAGAGAGTGAGATGCCAGCTCCTTTCATTCAGTCAGTACCTTCAATCATTTCTGGATGTTTTTCAATGGCAAAAATCAATGAATATTGTAAATGCACAAACAGTAATTTCTCCGCATTGCAAGGTGCAATTCTGAAATTTTTTGCTTTTTCCCGCTCCTCTTAGCATGATAAAGAAGATTCAAAGAGAGTGAGGTGCCAGCTCCTTTCATTCAGTCAGTAGCTTCAAACATTTCTGGTATATGAATAACATGTTTTTCAATGGCAAAAATCAATGAATATTGTAAATGCACAAACAGTAATTTCTCCGCATTGCAAGGTGCAATTCTGAAATTTTTTGATTTTTCCTGCTCCTCTTAGCATGATAAAGAAGATTCAAAGAGAGTGAGATGCCAGCTCCTTTCATTCAGTCAGTAGCTTCAATCATTTCTGGACGTTTTTCAATGGCAAAAATCAATGAATATTGTAAATGCACAAACAGTAATTTCTCCGCATTGCAAGGTGCAATTCTGAAATTTTTTGCTTTTTCCTGCTCCTCTTAGCATGATAAAGAAGATTCAAAGAGAGTGAGATGCCAGCTCCTTTCATTCAGTCAGTAGCTTCAAACATTTCTGGAATATGAATAACATGATGTTTTTCAATGGCAAAAATCAATGAATATTGTAAATGCACAAACAGTAATTTCTCCGCATTGCAAGGTGCAATTCTGAAATTTTTTGCTTTTTCCTGCTCCTCTTAGCATGATAAAGAAGATTCAAAGAGAGTGAGATGCCAGCTCCTTTCATTCAGTCAGTAGCTTCAAACATTTCTGGTATATGAATAACATGATGTTTTTCAATGGCAAAACTCAATGAATATTGTAAATGCACAAACAGTAATTTCTCCGCATTGCAAGGTGCAATTCTGAAATTTTTTGCTTTTTCCTGCTCCTCTTAGCATGATAAAGAAGATTCAAAGAGAGTGAGATGCCAGCTCCTTTCATTCAGTCAGTAGCTTCAATCATTTCTGGACGTTTTTCAATGGCAAAAATCAATGAATATTGTAAATGCACAAACAGTAATTTCTCCGCATTGCAAGGTGCAATTCTGAAATTTTTTGGTTTTTCCTGCTCCTCTTAGCATGATAAAGAAGATTCAAAGAGAGTGAGATGCCAGCTCCTTTCATTCAGTCAGTAGCTTCAATCATTTCTGGACGTTTTTCAATGGCAAAAATCAATGAATATTGTAAATGCACAAACAGTAATTTCTCCGCATTGCAAGGTGCAATTCTGAAATTTTTTGCTTTTTCCTGCTCCTCTTAGCATGATAAAGAAGATTCAAAGAGAGTGAGATGCCAGCTCCTTTCATTCAGTCAGTAGCTTCAATCATTTCTGGACGTTTTTCAATGGCAAAAATCAATGAATATTGTAAATGCACAAACAGTAATTTCTCCGCATTGCAAGGTGCAATTCTGAAATTTTTTGCTTTTTCCTGCTCCTCTTAGCATGATAAAGAAGATTCAAAGAGAGTGAGATGCCAGCTCCTTTCATTCAGTCAGTAGCTTCAATCATTTCTGGACGTTTTTCAATGGCAAAAATCAATGAATATTGTAAATGCACAAACAGTAATTTCTCCGCATTGCAAGGTGCAATTCTGAAATTTTTTGCTTTTTCCTGCTCCTCTTAGCATGACAAAGAAGATTCAAAGAGAGTAAGATGCCAGCTCCTTTCATTCAGTCAGTAGCTTCAATCATTTCTGGTATATGAATAACATGATGTTTTTCAATGGCAAAAATCAATGAATATTGTAAATGCACAAACAGTAATTTCTCCGCATTGCAAGGTGCAATTCTGAAATTTTTTGCTTTTTCCTGCTCCTCTTAGCATGATAAAGAAGATTCAAAGAGAGTGAGATGCCAGCTCCTTTCATTCAGTCAGTAGCTTCAATCATTTCTGGACGTTTTTCAATGGCAAAAATCAATGAATATTGTAAATGCACAAACAGTAATTTCTCCGCATTGCAAGGTGCAATTCTGAAATTTTTTGCTTTTTCCTGCTCCTCTTAGCATGATAAAGAAGATTCAAAGAGAGTGAGATGCCAGCTCCTTTCATTCAGTCAGTAGCTTCAATCATTTCTGGACGTTTTTCAATGGCAAAAATCAATGAATATTGTAAATGCACAAACAGTAATTTCTCCGCATTGCAAGGTGCAATTCTGAAATTTTTTGCTTTTTCCTGCTCCTCTTAGCATGATAAAGAAGATTCAAAGAGAGTGAGATGCCAGCTCCTTTCATTCAGTCAGTAGCTTCAAACATTTCTTGTATATGAATAACATGATGTTTTTCAATGGCAAAAATCAATGAATATTGTAAAAGCACAAACAGTAATTTCTCCGCATTGCAAGGTGCAATTCTGAAATTTTTTGCTTTTTCCTGCTCCTCTTAGCATGATAAAGAAGATTCAAAGAGAGTGAGATGCCAGCTCCTTTCATTCAGTCAGTAACTTCAATCATTTCTGGACGTTTTTCAATGGCAAAAATCAATGAATATTGTAAATGCACAAACAGTAATTTCTCCGCATTGCAAGGTGCAATTCTGAAATTTTTTGCTTTTTCCTGCTCCTCTTAGCATGATAAAGAAGATTCAAAGAGAGTGAGATGCCAGCTCCTTTCATTCAGTCAGTAGCTTCAATAATTTCTGGTATATGAATAACATGATGTTTTTCAATGGCAAAAATCAATGAATATTGTAAAAGCACAAACAGTAATTTCTCCGCATTGCAAGTTGCAATTCTGAAATTTTTTGCTTTTTCCTGCTCCTCTTAGCATGATAAAGAAGATTCAAAGAGAGTGAGATGCCAGCTCCTTTCATTCAGTCAGTAGCTTCAATCATTTCTGGACGTTTTTCAATGGCAAAAATCAATGAATATTGTAAATGCACAAACAGTAATTTCTCCGCATTGCAAGGTGCAATTCTGAAATTTTTTGCTTTTTCCTGCTCCTCTTAGCATGATAAAGAAGATTCAAAGAGAGTGAGATGCCAGCTCCTTTCATTCAGTCAGTAGCTTCAATCATTTCTGGACATTTTTCAATGGCAAAAATCAATGAATATTGTAAATGCACAAACAGTAATTTCTCCGCATTGCAAGGTGCAATTCTGAAATTTTTTGCTTTTTCCTGCTCCTCTTAGCATGATAAAGAAGATTCAAAGAGAGTTAGATGCCAGCTCCTTTCATTCAGTCAGTAGCTTCAAACATTTCTGGTATATGAATAACATGATGTTTTTCAATGGCAAAAATCAATGAATATTGTAAAAGCACAAACAGTAATTTCTCCGCATTGCAAGGTGCAATTCTGAAATTTTTTGCTTTTTCCTGCTCCTCTTAGCATGATAAAGAAGATTCAAAGAGAGTGAGATGCCAGCTCCTTTCATTCAGTCAGTAGCTTCAATCATTTCTGGACGTTTTTCAATGGCAAAAATCAATGAATATTGTAAATGCACAAACAGTAATTTCTCCGCATTGCAAGGTGCAATTCTGAAATTTTTTCCTTTTTCCTGCTCCTCTTAGCATGATAAAGAAGATTCAAAGAGAGTGAGATGCCAGCTCCTTTCATTCAGTCAGTACCTTCAATCATTTCTGGATGTTTTTCAATGGCAAAAATCAATGAATATTGTAAATGCACAAACAGTAATTTCTCCGCATTGCAAGGTGCAATTCTGAAATTTTTTGCTTTTTCCCGCTCCTCTTAGCATGATAAAGAAGATTCAAAGAGAGTGAGGTGCCAGCTCCTTTCATTCAGTCAGTAGCTTCAAACATTTCTGGTATATGAATAACATGTTTTTCAATGGCAAAAATCAATGAATATTGTAAATGCACAAACAGTAATTTCTCCGCATTGCAAGGTGCAATTCTGAAATTTTTTGATTTTTCCTGCTCCTCTTAGCATGATAAAGAAGATTCAAAGAGAGTGAGATGCCAGCTCCTTTCATTCAGTCAGTAGCTTCAATCATTTCTGGACGTTTTTCAATGGCAAAAATCAATGAATATTGTAAATGCACAAACAGTAATTTCTCCGCATTGCAAGGTGCAATTCTGAAATTTTTTGCTTTTTCCTGCTCCTCTTAGCATGATAAAGAAGATTCAAAGAGAGTGAGATGCCAGCTCCTTTCATTCAGTCAGTAGCTTCAATCATTTCTGGACGTTTTTCAATGGCAAAAATCAATGAATATTGTAAATGCACAAACAGTAATTTCTCCGCATTGCAAGGTGCAATTCTGAAATTTTTTGCTTTTTCCTGCTCCTCTTAGCATGATAAAGAAGATTCAAAGAGAGTGAGATGCCAGCTCCTTTCATTCAGTCAGTAGCTTCAAACATTTCTGGTATATGAATAACATGATGTTTTTCAATGGCAAAAATCAATGAATATTGTAAATGCACAAACAGTAATTTCTCCGCATTGCAAGGTGCAAGTCTGAAATTTTTTGCTTTTTCCTGCTCCTCTTAGCATGGTAAAGAAGATTCAAAGAGAGTGAGATGCCAGCTACTTTCATTCAGTCAGTAGCTTCAATCATTTCTGGACGTTTTTCAATGGTAAAAATCAATGAATATTGTAAATGCACAAACAGTAATTTCTCCACATTGCAAGGTGCAATTCTGAATTTTTTTGCTTTTTCCTGCTCCTCTTAGCATGATAAAGAAGATTCAAAGAGAGTGAGATGCCAGCTCCTTTCATTCAGTCAGTAGCTTCAAACATTTCTGGTATATGAATAACATGATGTTTTTCAATGGCAAAAATCAATGAATATTGTAAATGCACAAACAGTAATTTCTCCGCATTGCAAGGTGCAATTCTGAAATTTTTTGCTTTTTCCTGCTCCTCTTAGCATGATAAAGAAGATTCAAAGAGAGTGAGATGCCAGCTCCTTTCATTCAGTCAGTAGCTTCAAACATTTCTGGTATATGAATAACATGATGTTTTTCAATGGCAAAAATCAATGAATATTGTAAATGCACAAACAGTAATTTCTCCGCATTGCAAGGTGCAATTCTGAAATTTTTTGCTTTTTCCTGCTCCTCTTAGCATGATAAAGAAGTTTCAAAGAGAGTGAGATGCCAGCTCCTTTCATTCAGTCAGTAGCTTCAATCATTTCTGGACGTTTTTCAATGGCAAAAATCAATGAATATTGTAAATGCACAAACAGTAATTTCTCCGCATTGCAAGGTGCAATTCTGAAATTTTTTGCTTTTTCCTGCTCCTCTTAGCATGATAAAGAAGATTCAAAGAGAGTGAGATGCCAGCTCCTTTCATTCAGTCAGTAGCTTCAATCATTTCTGGACGTTTTTCAATGGCAAAAATCAATGAATATTGTAAATGCACAAACAGTAATTTCTCCGCATTGCAAGGTGCAATTCTGAAATTTTTTGCTTTTTCCTGCTCCTCTTAGCATGATAAAGAAGATTCAAAGAGAGTGAGATGCCAGCTCCTTTCATTCAGTCAGTAGCTTCAAACATTTCTGGTATATGAATAACATGATGTTTTTCAATGGCAAAAATCAATGAATATTGTAAATGCACAAACAGTAATTTCTCCGCATTGCAAGGTGCAATTCTGAAATTTTTTGCTTTTTCCTGCTCCTCTTAGCATGATAAAGAAGATTCAAAGAGAGTGAGATGCCAGCTCCTTTCATTCAGTCAGTAGCTTCAATCATTTCTGGACGTTTTTCAATGGCAAAAATCAATGAATATTGTAAATGCACAAACAGTAATTTCTCCGCATTGCAAGGTGCAATTCTGAAATTTTTTGCTTTTTCCTGCTCCTCTTAGCATGATAAAGAAGATTCAAAGAGAGTGAGATGCCAGCTCCTTTCATTCAGTCAGTAGCTTCAATCATTTCTGGACGTTTTTCAATGGCAAAAATCAATGAATATTGTAAATGCACAAACAGTAATTTCTCCGCATTGCAAGGTGCAATTCTGAAATTTTTTGCTTTTTCCTGCTCCTCTTAGCATGACAAAGAAGATTCAAAGAGAGTAAGATGCCAGCTCCTTTCATTCAGTCAGTAGCTTCAATCATTTCTGGTATATGAATAACATGATGTTTTTCAATGGCAAAAATCAATGAATATTGTAAATGCACAAACAGTAATTTCTCCGCATTGCAAGGTGCAATTCTGAAATTTTTTGCTTTTTCCTGCTCCTCTTAGCATGATAAAGAAGATTCAAAGAGAGTGAGATGCCAGCTCCTTTCATTCAGTCAGTAGCTTCAATCATTTCTGGACGTTTTTCAATGGCAAAAATCAATGAATATTGTAAATGCACAAACAGTAATTTCTCCGCATTGCAAGGTGCAATTCTGAAATTTTTTGCTTTTTCCTGCTCCTCTTAGCATGATAAAGAAGATTCAAAGAGAGTTAGATGCCAGCTCCTTTCATTCAGTCAGTAGCTTCAAACATTTCTGGTATATGAATAACATGATGTTTTTCAATGGCAAAAATCAATGAATATTGTAAAAGCACAAACAGTAATTTCTCCGCATTGCAAGGTGCAATTCTGAAATTTTTTGCTTTTTCCTGCTCCTCTTAGCATGATAAAGAAGATTCAAAGAGAGTGAGATGCCAGCTCCTTTCATTCAGTCAGTAGCTTCAATCATTTCTGGACGTTTTTCAATGGCAAAAATCAATGAATATTGTAAATGCACAAACAGTAATTTCTCCGCATTGCAAGGTGCAATTCTGAAATTTTTTGCTTTTTCCTGCTCCTCTTAGCATGATAAAGAAGATTCAAAGAGAGTGAGATGCCAGCTCCTTTCATTCAGTCAGTAGCTTCAAACATTTCTTGTATATGAATAACATGATGTTTTTCAATGGCAAAAATCAATGAATATTGTAAAAGCACAAACAGTAATTTCTCCGCATTGCAAGGTGCAATTCTGAAATTTTTTGCTTTTTCCTGCTCCTCTTAGCATGATAAAGAAGATTCAAAGAGAGTGAGTTGCCAGCTCCTTTCATTCAGTCAGTAGCTTCAATCATTTCTTGACGTTTTTCAATGGCAAAAATCAATGAATATTGTAAATGCACAAACAGTAATTTCTCCGCATTGCAAGGTGCAATTCTGAAATTTTTTGCTTTTTCCTGCTCCTCTTAGCATGATAAAGAAGATTCAAAGAGAGTGAGATGCCAGCTCCTTTCATTCAGTCAGTAGCTTCAATCATTTCTGGTATATGAATAACATGATGTTTTTCAATGGCAAAAATCAATGAATATTGTAAATGCACAAACAGTAATTTCTCCGCATTGCAAGTTGCAATTCTGAAATTTTTTGCTTTTTCCTGCTCCTCTTAGCATGATAAAGAAGATTCAAAGAGAGTGAGATGCCAGCTCCTTTCATTCAGTCAGTAGCTTCAATCATTTCTGGACGTTTTTCAATGGCAAAAATCAATGAATATTGTAAATGCACAAACAGTAATTTCTCCGCATTGCAAGGTGCAATTCTGAAATTTTTTGCTTTTTCCTGCTCCTCTTAGCATGATAAAGAAGATTCAAAGAGAGTGAGATGCCAGCTCCTTTCATTCAGTCAGTAGCTTCAATCATTTCTGGACGTTTTTCAATGGCAAAAATCAATGAATATTGTAAATGCACAAACAGTAATTTCTCCGCATTGCAAGGTGCAATTCTGAAATTTTTTGCTTTTTCCTGCTCCTCTTAGCATGATAAAGAAGATTCAAAGAGAGTTAGATGCCAGCTCCTTTCATTCAGTCAGTATCTTCAAACATTTCTGGTATATGAATAACATGATGTTTTTCAATGGCAAAAATCAATGAATATTGTAAAAGCACAAACAGTAATTTCTCCGCATTGCAAGGTGCAATTCTGAAATTTTTTGCTTTTTCCTGCTCCTCTTAGCATGATAAAGAAGATTCAAAGAGAGTGAGATGCCAGCTCCTTTCATTCAGTCAGTAGCTTCAATCATTTCTGGACGTTTTTCAATGGCAAAAATCAATGAATATTGTAAATGCACAAACAGTAATTTCTCCGCATTGCAAGGTGCAATTCTGAAATTTTTTGCTTTTTCCTGCTCCTCTTAGCATGATAAAGAAGATTCAAAGAGAGTGAGATGCCAGCTCCTTTCATTCAGTCAGTAGCTTCAATCATTTCTGGTATATGAATAACATGATGTTTTTCAATGGCAAAAATCAATGAATATTGTAAATGCACAAACAGTAATTTCTCCACATTGCAAGGTGCAATTCTGAAATTTTTTGCTTTTTCCTGCTCCTCTTAGCATGATAAAGAAGATTCAAAGAGAGTGAGATGCCAGCTCCTTTCATTCAGTCAGTAGCTTCAATCATTTCTGGACGTTTTTCAATGGCAAAAATCAATGAATATTGTAAATGCACAAACAGTAATTTCTCCGCATTGCAAGGTGCAATTCTGAAATTTTTTGCTTTTTCCTGCTCCTCTTAGCATGATAAAGAAGATTCAAAGAGAGCGAGATGCCAGCTCCTTTCATTCAGTCAGTAGCTTCAATCATTTCTGGTATATGAATAACATGATGTTTTTCAATGGCAAAAATCAATGAATATTGTAAATGCACAAACAGTAATTTCTCCGCATTGCAAGGTGCAATTCTGAAATTTTTTGCTTTTTCCTGCTCCTCTTAGCATGATAAAGAAGATTCAAAGAGAGTGAGATGCCAGCTCCTTTCATTCAGTCAGTAGCTTCAATCATTTCTGGACGTTTTTCAATGGCAAAAATCAATGAATATTGTAAATGCACAAACAGTAATTTCTCCGCATTGCAAGGTGCAATTCTGAAATTTTTTGCTTTTTCCTGCTCCTCTTAGCATGATAAAGAAGATTCAAAGAGAGTGAGATGCCAGCTCCTTTCATTCAGTCAGTAGCTTCAAACATTTCTGGTATATGAATAACATGATGTTTTTCAATGGCAAAAATCAATGAATATTGTAAATGCACAAACAGTAATTTCTCCGCATTGCAAGGTGCAATTCTGAAATTTTTTGCTTTTTCCTGCTCCTCTTAGCATGATAAAGAAGATTCAAAGAGAGTGAGATGCCAGCTCCTTTCATTCAGTCAGTAGCTTCAATCATTTCTGGACGTTTTTCAATGGCAAAAATCAATGAATATTGTAAATGCACAAACAGTAATTTCTCCGCATTGCAAGGTGCAATTCTGAAATTTTTTGCTTTTTCCTGCTCCTCTTAGCATGATAAAGAAGATTCAAAGAGAGTGAGATGCCAGCTCCTTTCATTCAGTCAGTAGCTTCAATCATTTCTGGTATATGAATAACATGATGTTTTTCAATGGCAAAAATCAATGAATATTGTAAATGCACAAACAGTAATTTCTCCGCATTGCAAGGTGCAATTCTGAAATTTTTTGCTTTTTCCTGCTCCTCTTAGCATGATAAAGAAGATTCAAAGAGAGTGAGATGCCAGCTCCTTTCATTCAGTCAGTAGCTTCAAACATTTCTGGTATATGAATAACATGATGTTTTTCAATGGCAAAAATCAATGAATATTGTAAATGCACAAACAGTAATTTCTCCGCATTGCAAGGTGCAATTCTGAAATTTTTTGCTTTTTCCTGCTCCTCTTAGCATGATAAAGAAGATTCAAAGAGAGTGAGATGCCAGCTCCTTTCATTCAGTCAGTAGCTTCAATCATTTCTGGACGTTTTTCAATGGCAAAAATCAATGAATATTGTAAATGCACAAACAGTAATTTCTCCGCATTGCAAGGTGCAATTCTGAAATTTTTTGCTTTTTCCTGCTCCTCTTAGCATGATAAAGAAGATTCAAAGAGAGTGAGATGTCAGCTCCTTTCATTCAGTCAGTAGCTTCAAACATTTCTGGTATATGAATAACATGATGTTTTTCAATGGCAAAAATCAATGAATTTTGTAAATGCACAAACAGTAATTTCTCCGCATTGCAAGGTGCAATTCTGAAATTTTTTGCTTTTTCCTGCTCCTCTTAGCATGATAAAGAAGATTCAAAGAGAGTGAGATGCCAGTTCCTTTCATTCAGTCAGTAGCTTCAATCATTTCTGGATGTTTTTCAATGGCAAAAATCAATGAATATTGTAAATGCACAAACAGTAATTTCTCCGCATTGCAAGGTGCAATTCTGAAATTTTTTGCTTTTTCCTGCTCCTCTTAGCATGATAAAGAAGATTCAAAGAGAGTGAGATGCCAGCTCCTTTCATTCAGTCAGTAGCTTCAATCATTTCTGGACGTTTTTCAATGGCAAAAATCAATGAATATTGTAAATGCACAAACAGTAATTTCTCCGCATTGCAAGGTGCAATTCTGAAATTTTTTGCTTTTTCCTGCTCCTCTTAGCATGATAAAGAAGATTCAAAGAGAGTGAGATGCCAGCTCCTTTCATTCAGTCAGTAGCTTCAAACATTTCTGGTATATGAATAACATGATGTTTTTCAATGGCAAAAATCAATGAATATTGTAAATGCACAAACAGTAATTTCTCCGCATTGCAAGGTGCAATTCTGAAATTTTTTGCTTTTTCCTGCTCCTCTTAGCATGATAAAGAAGATTCAAAGAGAGTGAGATGCCAGCTCCTTTCATTCAGTCAGTAGCTTCAATCATTTCTAGACGTTTTTCAATGGCAAAAATCAATGAATATTGTAAATGCACAAACAGTAATTTCTCCGCATTGCAAGGTGCAATTCTGAAATTTTTTGCTTTTTCCTGCTCCTCTTAGCATGATAAAGAAGATTCAAAGAGAGTGAGATGTCAGCTCCTTTCATTCAGTCAGTAGCTTCAAACATTTCTGGTATATGAATAACATGATGTTTTTCAATGGCAAAAATCAATGAATTTTGTAAATGCACAAACAGTAATTTCTCCGCATTGCAAGGTGCAATTCTGAAATTTTTTGCTTTTTCCTGCTCCTCTTAGCATGATAAAGAAGATTCAAAGAGAGTGAGATGCCAGTTCCTTTCATTCAGTCAGTAGCTTCAATCATTTCTGGACGTTTTTCAATGGCAAAAATCAATGAATATTGTAAATGCACAAACAGTAATTTCTCCGCATTGCAAGGTGCAATTCTGAAATTTTTTGCTTTTTCCTGCTCCTCTTAGCATGATAAAGAAGATTCAAAGAGAGTGAGATGCCAGCTCCTTTCATTCAGTCAGTAGCTTCAATCATTTCTGGACGTTTTTCAATGGCAAAAATCAATGAATATTGTAAATGCACAAACAGTAATTTCTCCGCATTGCAAGGTGCAATTCTGAAATTTTTTGCTTTTTCCTGCTCCTCTTAGCATGATAAAGAAGATTCAAAGAGAGTGAGATGCCAGCTCCTTTCATTCAGTCAGTAGCTTCAAACATTTCTGGTATATGAATAACATGATGTTTTTCAATGGCAAAAATCAATGAATATTGTAAATGCACAAACAGTAATTTCTCCGCATTGCAAGGTGCAATTCTGAAATTTTTTGCTTTTTCCTGCTCCTCTTAGCATGATAAAGAAGATTCAAAGAGAGTGAGATGCCAGCTCCTTTCATTCAGTCAGTAGCTTCAATCATTTCTGGACGTTTTTCAATGGCAAAAATCAATGAATATTGTAAATGCACAAACAGTAATTTCTCCGCATTGCAAGGTGCAATTCTGAAATTTTTTGCTTTTTCCTGCTCCTCTTAGCATGATAAAGAAGATTCAAAGAGAGTGAGATGCCAGCTCCTTTCATTCAGTCAGTAGCTTCAAACATTTCTGGTATATGAATAACATGATGTTTTTCAATGGCAAAAATCAATGAATATTGTAAATGCACAAACAGTAATTTCTCCGCATTGCAAGGTGCAATTCTGAAATTTTTTGCTTTTTCCTGCTCCTCTTAGCATGATAAAGAAGATTCAAAGAGAGTGAGATGCCAGCTCCTTTCATTCAGTCAGTAGCTTCAATCATTTCTGGACGTTTTTCAATGGCAAAAATCAATGAATATTGTAAATGCACAAACAGTAATTTCTCCGCATTGCAAGGTGCAATTCTGAAATTTTTTGCTTTTTCCTGCTCCTCTTAGCATGATAAAGAAGATTCAAAGAGAGTGAGATGTCAGCTCCTTTCATTCAGTCAGTAGCTTCAAACATTTCTGGTATATGAATAACATGATGTTTTTCAATGGCAAAAATCAATGAATTTTGTAAATGCACAAACAGTAATTTCTCCGCATTGCAAGGTGCAATTCTGAAATTTTTTGCTTTTTCCTGCTCCTCTTAGCATGATAAAGAAGATTCAAAGAGAGTGAGATGCCAGTTCCTTTCATTCAGTCAGTAGCTTCAATCATTTCTGGACGTTTTTCAATGGCAAAAATCAATGAATATTGTAAATGCACAAACAGTAATTTCTCCGCATTGCAAGGTGCAATTCTGAAATTTTTTGCTTTTTCCTGCTCCTCTTAGCATGATAAAGAAGATTCAAAGAGAGTGAGATGCCAGCTCCTTTCATTCAGTCAGTAGCTTCAATCATTTCTGGTATATGAATAACATGATGTTTTTCAATGGCAAAAATCAATGAATATTGTAAATGCACAAACAGTAATTTCTCCGCATTGCAAGGTGCAATTCTGAATTTTTTTGCTTTTTCCTGCTCCTCTTAGCATGATAAAGAAGATTCAAAGAGAGTGAGATGCCAGCTCCTTTCATTCAGTCAGTAGCTTCAATCATTTCTGGACGTTTTTCAATGGCAAAAATCAATGAATATTGTAAATGCACAAACAGTAATTTCTCCGCATTGCAAGGTGCAATTCTGAAATTTTTTGCTTTTTCCTGCTCCTCTTAGCATGATAAACAAGATTCAAAGAGAGTGAGATGCCAGCTCCTTTCATTCAGTCAGTAGCTTCAATCATTTCTGGACGTTTTTCAATGGCAAAAATCAATGAATATTGTAAATGCACAAACAGTAATTTCTCCGCATTGCAAGGTGCAATTCTGAAATTTTTTGCTTTTTCCTGCTCCTCTTAGCATGATAAAGAAGATTCAAAGAGAGTGAGATGCCAGCTCCTTTCATTCAGTCAGTAGCTTCAAACATTTCTGGTATATGAATAACATGATGTTTTTCAATGGCAAAAATCAATGAATATTGTAAATGCACAAACAGTAATTTCTCCGCATTGCAAGGTGCAAGTCTGAAATTTTTTGCTTTTTCCTGCTCCTCTTAGCATGATAAAGAAGATTCAAAGAGAGTGAGATGCCAGCTACTTTCATTCAGTCAGTAGC
This sequence comes from Phyllobates terribilis, assembly GCF_046119375.1. NCBI lineage: Eukaryota > Metazoa > Chordata > Amphibia > Anura > Dendrobatidae > Phyllobates > Phyllobates terribilis. Next base: position 22,760 of record NW_027364403.1, read on the forward strand.
TTCAATCATTTCTGGACGTTTTTCAATGGTAAAAATCAATGAATATTGTAAATGCACAAACAGTAATTTCTCCACATTGCAAGGTGCAATTCTGAAATTTTTTGCTTTTTCCTGCTCCTCTTAGCATGATAAAGAAGATTCAAAGAGAGTGAGATGCCAGCTCCTTTCATTCAGTCAGTAGCTTCAATCATTTCTGGTATATGAATAACATGATGTTTTTCAATGGCAAAAATCAATGAATATTGTAAATGCACAAACAGTAATTTCTCCGCATTGCAAGGTGCAATTCTGAAATTTTTTGCTTTTTCCTGCTCCTCTTAGCATGATAAAGAAGATTCAAAGAGAGTGAGATGCCAGCTCCTTTCATTCAGTCAGTAGCTTCAATCATTTCTGGACGTTTTTCAATGGCAAAAATCAATGAATATTGTAAATGCACAAACAGTAATTTCTCCGCATTGCAAGGTGCAATTCTGAAATTTTTTGCTTTTTCCTGCTCCTCTTAGCATGATAAAGAAGATTCAAAGAGAGTGAGATGTCAGCTCCTTTCATTCAGTCAGTAGCTTCAAACATTTCTGGTATATGAATAACATGATGTTTTTCAATGGCAAAAATCAATGAATTTTGTAAATGCACAAACAGTAATTTCTCCGCATTGCAAGGTGCAATTCTGAAATTTTTTGCTTTTTCCTGCTCCTCTTAGCATGATAAAGAAGATTCAAAGAGAGTGAGATGCCAGTTCCTTTCATTCAGTCAGTAGCTTCAATCATTTCTGGACGTTTTTCAATGGCAAAAATCAATGAATATTGTAAATGCACAAACAGTAATTTCTCCGCATTGCAAGGTGCAATTCTGAAATTTTTTGCTTTTTCCTGCTCCGCTTAGCATGATAAAGAAGATTCAAAGAGAGTGAGATGTCAGCTCCTTTCATTCAGTCAGTAGCTTCAAACATTTCTGGTATATGAATAACATGATGTTTTTCAATGGCAAAAATCAATGAATTTTGTAAATGCACAAACAGTAATTTCTCCGCATTGCAAGGTGCAATTCTGAAATTTTTTGCTTTTTCCTGCTCCTCTTAGCATGATAAAGAAGATTCAAAGAGAGTGAGATGCCAGTTCCTTTCATTCAGTCAGTAGCTTCAATCATTTCTGGACGTTTTTCAATGGCAAAAATCAATGAATATTGTAAATGCACAAACAGTAATTTCTCCGCATTGCAAGGTGCAATTCTGAAATTTTTTGCTTTTTCCTGCTCCTCTTAGCATGATAAAGAAGATTCAAAGAGAGTGAGATGCCAGCTCCTTTCATTCAGTCAGTAGCTTCAATCATTTCTGGTATATGAATAACATGATGTTTTTCAATGGCAAAAATCAATGAATATTGTAAATGCACAAACAGTAATTTCTCCGCATTGCAAGGTGCAATTCTGAATTTTTTTGCTTTTTCCTGCTCCTCTTAGCATGATAAAGAAGATTCAAAGAGAGTGAGATGCCAGCTCCTTTCATTCAGTCAGTAGCTTCAATCATTTCTGGACGTTTTTCAATGGCAAAAATCAATGAATATTGTAAATGCACAAACAGTAATTTCTCCGCATTGCAAGGTGCAATTCTGAAATTTTTTGCTTTTTCCTGCTCCTCTTAGCATGATAAACAAGATTCAAAGAGAGTGAGATGCCAGCTCCTTTCATTCAGTCAGTAGCTTCAATCATTTCTGGACGTTTTTCAATGGCAAAAATCAATGAATATTGTAAATGCACAAACAGTAATTTCTCCGCATTGCAAGGTGCAATTCTGAAATTTTTTGCTTTTTCCTGCTCCTCTTAGCATGATAAAGAAGATTCAAAGAGAGTGAGATGCCAGCTCCTTTCATTCAGTCAGTAGCTTCAAACATTTCTGGTATATGAATAACATGATGTTTTTCAATGGCAAAAATCAATGAATATTGTAAATGCACAAACAGTAATTTCTCCGCATTGCAAGGTGCAAGTCTGAAATTTTTTGCTTTTTCCTGCTCCTCTTAGCATGATAAAGAAGATTCAAAGAGAGTGAGATGCCAGCTACTTTCATTCAGTCAGTAGCTTCAATCATTTCTGGACGTTTTTCAATGGTAAAAATCAATGAATATTGTAAATGCACAAACAGTAATTTCTCCACATTGCAAGGTGCAATTCTGAAATTTTTTGCTTTTTCCTGCTCCTCTTAGCATGATAAAGAAGATTCAAAGAGAGTGAGATGCCAGCTCCTTTCATTCAGTCAGTAGCTTCAATCATTTCTGGTATATGAATAACATGATGTTTTTCAATGGCAAAAATCAATGAATATTGTAAATGCACAAACAGTAATTTCTCCGCATTGCAAGGTGCAATTCTGAAATTTTTTGCTTTTTCCTGCTCCTCTTAGCATGATAAAGAAGATTCAAAGAGAGTGAGATGCCAGCTCCTTTCATTCAGTCAGTAGCTTCAATCATTTCTGGACGTTTTTCAATGGCAAAAATCAATGAATATTGTAAATGCACAAACAGTAATTTCTCCGCATTGCAAGGTGCAATTCTGAAATTTTTTGCTTTTTCCTGCTCCTCTTAGCATGATAAAGAAGATTCAAAGAGAGTGAGATGTCAGCTCCTTTCATTCAGTCAGTAGCTTCAAACATTTCTGGTATATGAATAACATGATGTTTTTCAATGGCAAAAATCAATGAATTTTGTAAATGCACAAACAGTAATTTCTCCGCATTGCAAGGTGCAATTCTGAAATTTTTTGCTTTTTCCTGCTCCTCTTAGCATGATAAAGAAGATTCAAAGAGAGTGAGATGCCAGTTCCTTTCATTCAGTCAGTAGCTTCAATCATTTCTGGACGTTTTTCAATGGCAAAAATCAATGAATATTGTAAATGCACAAACAGTAATTTCTCCGCATTGCAAGGTGCAATTCTGAAATTTTTTGCTTTTTCCTGCTCCGCTTAGCATGATAAAGAAGATTCAAAGAGAGTGAGATGCCAGCTCCTTTCATTCAGTCAGTAGCTTCAATCATTTCTGGTATATGAATAACATGATGTTTTTCAATGGCAAAAATCAATGAATATTGTAAATGCACAAACAGTAATTTCTCCGCATTGCAAGGTGCAATTCTGAAATTTTTTGCTTTTTCCTGCTCCTCTTAGCATGATAAAGAAGATTCAAAGAGAGTGAGATGCCAGCTCCTTTCATTCAGTCAGTAGCTTCAATCATTTCTGGACGTTTTTCAATGGCAAAAATCAATGAATATTGTAAATGCACAAACAGTAATTTCTCCGCATTGCAAGGTGCAATTCTGAAATTTTTTGCTTTTTCCTGCTCCTCTTAGCATGATAAAGAAGATTCAAAGAGAGTGAGATGCCAGCTCCTTTCATTCAGTCAGTAGCTTCAATCATTTCTGGACGTTTTTCAATGGCAAAAATCAATGAATATTGTAAATGCACAAACAGTAATTTCTCCGCATTGCAAGGTGCAATTCTGAAATTTTTTGCTTTTTCCTGCTCCTCTTAGCATGATAAAGAAGATTCAAAGAGAGTGAGATGTCAGCTCCTTTCATTCAGTCAGTAGCTTCAAACATTTCTGGTATATGAATAACATGATGTTTTTCAATGGCAAAAATCAATGAATTTTGTAAATGCACAAACAGTAATTTCTCCGCATTGCAAGGTGCAATTCTGAAATTTTTTGCTTTTTCCTGCTCCTCTTAGCATGATAAAGAAGATTCAAAGAGAGTGAGATGCCAGTTCCTTTCATTCAGTCAGTAGCTTCAATCATTTCTGGACGTTTTTCAATGGCAAAAATCAATGAATATTGTAAATGCACAAACAGTAATTTCTCCGCATTGCAAGGTGCAATTCTGAAATTTTTTGCTTTTTCCTGCTCCTCTTAGCATGATAAAGAAGATTCAAAGAGAGTGAGATGCCAGCTCCTTTCATTCAGTCAGTAGCTTCAATCATTTCTGGTATATGAATAACATGATGTTTTTCAATGGCAAAAATCAATGAATATTGTAAATGCACAAACAGTAATTTCTCCGCATTGCAAGGTGCAATTCTGAAATTTTTTGCTTTTTCCTGCTCCTCTTAGCATGATAAAGAAGATTCAAAGAGAGTGAGATGCCAGCTCCTTTCATTCAGTCAGTAGCTTCAATCATTTCTGGACGTTTTTCAATGGCAAAAATCAATGAATATTGTAAATGCACAAACAGTAATTTCTCCGCATTGCAAGGTGCAATTCTGAAATTTTTTGCTTTTTCCTGCTCCTCTTAGCATGATAAACAAGATTCAAAGAGAGTGAGATGCCAGCTCCTTTCATTCAGTCAGTAGCTTCAATCATTTCTGGACGTTTTTCAATGGCAAAAATCAATGAATATTGTAAATGCACAAACAGTAATTTCTCCGCATTGCAAGGTGCAATTCTGAAATTTTTTGCTTTTTCCTGCTCCTCTTAGCATGATAAAGAAGATTCAAAGAGAGTGAGATGCCAGCTCCTTTCATTCAGTCAGTAGCTTCAAACATTTCTGGTATATGAATAACATGATGTTTTTCAATGGCAAAAATCAATGAATATTGTAAATGCACAAACAGTAATTTCTCCGCATTGCAAGGTGCAAGTCTGAAATTTTTTGCTTTTTCCTGCTCCTCTTAGCATGATAAAGAAGATTCAAAGAGAGTGAGATGCCAGCTACTTTCATTCAGTCAGTAGCTTCAATCATTTCTGGACGTTTTTCAATGGTAAAAATCAATGAATATTGTAAATGCACAAACAGTAATTTCTCCACATTGCAAGGTGCAATTCTGAAATTTTTTGCTTTTTCCTGCTCCTCTTAGCATGATAAAGAAGATTCAAAGAGAGTGAGATGCCAGCTCCTTTCATTCAGTCAGTAGCTTCAAACATTTCTGGTATATGAATAACATGATGTTTTTCAATGGCAAAAATCAATGAATATTGTAAATGCACAAACAGTAATTTCTCTGCATTGCAAGGTGCAATTCTGAAATTTTTTGCTTTTTCCTGCTCCTCTTAGCATGATAAAGAAGATTCAAAGAGAGTGAGATGCCAGCTACTTTCATTCAGTCAGTAGCTTCAATCATTTCTGGACGTTTTTCAATGGTAAAAATCAATGAATATTGTAAATGCACAAACAGTAATTTCTCCGCATTGCAAGGTGCAATTCTGAAATTTTTTGCTTTTTCCTGCTCCGCTTAGCATGATAAAGAAGATTCAAAGAGAGTGAGATGCCAGCTCCTTTCATTCAGTCAGTAGCTTCAATCATTTCTGGTATATGAATAACATGATGTTTTTCAATGGCAAAAATCAATGAATATTGTAAATGCACAAACAGTAATTTCTCCGCATTGCAAGGTGCAATTCTGAAATTTTTTGCTTTTTCCTGCTCCTCTTAGCATGATAAAGAAGATTCAAAGAGAGTGAGATGCCAGCTCCTTTCATTCAGTCAGTAGCTTCAATCATTTCTGGTATATGAATAACATGATGTTTTTCAATGGCAAAAATCAATGAATATTGTAAATGCACAAACAGTAATTTCTCCGCATTGCAAGGTGCAATTCTGAAATTTTTTGCTTTTTCCTGCTCCTCTTAGCATGATAAAGAAGATTCAAAGAGAGTGAGATGCCAGCTCCTTTCATTCAGTCAGTAGCTTCAATCATTTCTGGACGTTTTTCAATGGCAAAAATCAATGAATATTGTAAATGCACAAACAGTAATTTCTCCGCATTGCAAGGTGCAATTCTGAAATTTTTTGCTTTTTCCTGCTCCTCTTAGCATGATAAAGAAGATTCAAAGAGAGTGAGATGTCAGCTCCTTTCATTCAGTCAGTAGCTTCAAACATTTCTGGTATATGAATAACATGATGTTTTTCAATGGCAAAAATCAATGAATTTTGTAAATGCACAAACAGTAATTTCTCCGCATTGCAAGGTGCAATTCTGAAATTTTTTGCTTTTTCCTGCTCCTCTTAGCATGATAAAGAAGATTCAAAGAGAGTGAGATGCCAGTTCCTTTCATTCAGTCAGTAGCTTCAATCATTTCTGGACGTTTTTCAATGGCAAAAATCAATGAATATTGTAAATGCACAAACAGTAATTTCTCCGCATTGCAAGGTGCAATTCTGAAATTTTTTGCTTTTTCCTGCTCCGCTTAGCATGATAAAGAAGATTCAAAGAGAGTGAGATGCCAGCTCCTTTCATTCAGTCAGTAGCTTCAATCATTTCTGGTATATGAATAACATGATGTTTTTCAATGGCAAAAATCAATGAATATTGTAAATGCACAAACAGTAATTTCTCCGCATTGCAAGGTGCAATTCTGAAATTTTTTGCTTTTTCCTGCTCCTCTTAGCATGATAAAGAAGATTCAAAGAGAGTGAGATGCCAGCTCCTTTCATTCAGTCAGTAGCTTCAATCATTTCTGGACGTTTTTCAATGGCAAAAATCAATGAATATTGTAAATGCACAAACAGTAATTTCTCCGCATTTCAAGGTGCAATTCTGAAATTTTTTGCTTTTTCCTGCTCCTCTTAGCATGATAAAGAAGATTCAAAGAGAGTGAGATGCCAGCTCCTTTCATTCAGTCAGTAGCTTCAATCATTTCTGGACGTTTTTCAATGGCAAAAATCAATGAATATTGTAAATGCACAAACAGTAATTTCTCCGCATTGCAAGGTGCAATTCTGAAATTTTTTGCTTTTTCCTGCTCCTCTTAGCATGATAAAGAAGATTCAAAGAGAGTGAGATGTCAGCTCCTTTCATTCAGTCAGTAGCTTCAAACATTTCTGGTATATGAATAACATGATGTTTTTCAATGGCAAAAATCAATGAATTTTGTAAATGCACAAACAGTAATTTCTCCGCATTGCAAGGTGCAATTCTGAAATTTTTTGCTTTTTCCTGCTCCTCTTAGCATGATAAAGAAGATTCAAAGAGAGTGAGATGCCAGTTCCTTTCATTCAGTCAGTAGCTTCAATCATTTCTGGACGTTTTTCAATGGCAAAAATCAATGAATATTGTAAATGCACAAACAGTAATTTCTCCGCATTGCAAGGTGCAATTCTGAAATTTTTTGCTTTTTCCTGCTCCTCTTAGCATGATAAAGAAGATTCAAAGAGAGTGAGATGCCAGCTCCTTTCATTCAGTCAGTAGCTTCAATCATTTCTGGTATATGAATAACATGATGTTTTTCAATGGCAAAAATCAATGAATATTGTAAATGCACAAACAGTAATTTCTCCGCATTGCAAGGTGCAATTCTGAAATTTTTTGCTTTTTCCTGCTCCTCTTAGCATGATAAAGAAGATTCAAAGAGAGTGAGATGCCAGCTCCTTTCATTCAGTCAGTAGCTTCAATCATTTCTGGACGTTTTTCAATGGCAAAAATCAATGAATATTGTAAATGCACAAACAGTAATTTCTCCGCATTGCAAGGTGCAATTCTGAAATTTTTTGCTTTTTCCTGCTCCTCTTAGCATGATAAACAAGATTCAAAGAGAGTGAGATGCCAGCTCCTTTCATTCAGTCAGTAGCTTCAATCATTTCTGGACGTTTTTCAATGGCAAAAATCAATGAATATTGTAAATGCACAAACAGTAATTTCTCCGCATTGCAAGGTGCAATTCTGAAATTTTTTGCTTTTTCCTGCTCCTCTTAGCATGATAAAGAAGATTCAAAGAGAGTGAGATGCCAGCTCCTTTCATTCAGTCAGTAGCTTCAAACATTTCTGGTATATGAATAACATGATGTTTTTCAATGGCAAAAATCAATGAATATTGTAAATGCACAAACAGTAATTTCTCCGCATTGCAAGGTGCAAGTCTGAAATTTTTTGCTTTTTCCTGCTCCTCTTAGCATGATAAAGAAGATTCAAAGAGAGTGAGATGCCAGCTACTTTCATTCAGTCAGTAGCTTCAATCATTTCTGGACGTTTTTCAATGGTAAAAATCAATGAATATTGTAAATGCACAAACAGTAATTTCTCCACATTGCAAGGTGCAATTCTGAAATTTTTTGCTTTTTCCTGCTCCTCTTAGCATGATAAAGAAGATTCAAAGAGAGTGAGATGCCAGCTCCTTTCATTCAGTCAGTAGCTTCAAACATTTCTGGTATATGAATAACATGATGTTTTTCAATGGCAAAAATCAATGAATATTGTAAATGCACAAACAGTAATTTCTCTGCATTGCAAGGTGCAATTCTGAAATTTTTTGCTTTTTCCTGCTCCTCTTAGCATGATAAAGAAGATTCAAAGAGAGTGAGATGCCAGCTACTTTCATTCAGTCAGTAGCTTCAATCATTTCTGGACGTTTTTCAATGGTAAAAATCAATGAATATTGTAAATGCACAAACAGTAATTTCTCCGCATTGCAAGGTGCAATTCTGAAATTTTTTGCTTTTTCCTGCTCCGCTTAGCATGATAAAGAAGATTCAAAGAGAGTGAGATGCCAGCTCCTTTCATTCAGTCAGTAGCTTCAATCATTTCTGGTATATGAATAACATGATGTTTTTCAATGGCAAAAATCAATGAATATTGTAAATGCACAAACAGTAATTTCTCCGCATTGCAAGGTGCAATTCTGAAATTTTTTGCTTTTTCCTGCTCCTCTTAGCATGATAAAGAAGATTCAAAGAGAGTGAGATGCCAGCTCCTTTCATTCAGTCAGTAGCTTCAATCATTTCTGGACGTTTTTCAATGGCAAAAATCAATGAATATTGTAAATGCACAAACAGTAATTTCTCCGCATTGCAAGGTGCAATTCTGAAATTTTTTGCTTTTTCCTGCTCCTCTTAGCATGATAAAGAAGATTCAAAGAGAGTGAGATGCCAGCTCCTTTCATTCAGTCAGTAGCTTCAATCATTTCTGGACGTTTTTCAATGGCAAAAATCAATGAATATTGTAAATGCACAAACAGTAATTTCTCCGCATTGCAAGGTGCAATTCTGAAATTTTTTGCTTTTTCCTGCTCCTCTTAGCATGATAAAGAAGATTCAAAGAGAGTGAGATGTCAGCTCCTTTCATTCAGTCAGTAGCTTCAAACATTTCTGGTATATGAATAACATGATGTTTTTCAATGGCAAAAATCAATGAATTTTGTAAATGCACAAACAGTAATTTCTCCGCATTGCAAGGTGCAATTCTGAAATTTTTTGCTTTTTCCTGCTCCTCTTAGCATGATAAAGAAGATTCAAAGAGAGTGAGATGCCAGTTCCTTTCATTCAGTCAGTAGCTTCAATCATTTCTGGACGTTTTTCAATGGCAAAAATCAATGAATATTGTAAATGCACAAACAGTAATTTCTCCGCATTGCAAGGTGCAATTCTGAAATTTTTTGCTTTTTCCTGCTCCTCTTAGCATGATAAAGAAGATTCAAAGAGAGTGAGATGCCAGCTCCTTTCATTCAGTCAGTAGCTTCAATCATTTCTGGTATATGAATAACATGATGTTTTTCAATGGCAAAAATCAATGAATATTGTAAATGCACAAACAGTAATTTCTCCGCATTGCAAGGTGCAATTCTGAATTTTTTTGCTTTTTCCTGCTCCTCTTAGCATGATAAAGAAGATTCAAAGAGAGTGAGATGCCAGCTCCTTTCATTCAGTCAGTAGCTTCAATCATTTCTGGACGTTTTTCAATGGCAAAAATCAATGAATATTGTAAATGCACAAACAGTAATTTCTCCGCATTGCAAGGTGCAATTCTGAAATTTTTTGCTTTTTCCTGCTCCTCTTAGCATGATAAACAAGATTCAAAGAGAGTGAGATGCCAGCTCCTTTCATTCAGTCAGTAGCTTCAATCATTTCTGGACGTTTTTCAATGGCAAAAATCAATGAATATTGTAAATGCACAAACAGTAATTTCTCCGCATTGCAAGGTGCAATTCTGAAATTTTTTGCTTTTTCCTGCTCCTCTTAGCATGATAAAGAAGATTCAAAGAGAGTGAGATGCCAGCTCCTTTCATTCAGTCAGTAGCTTCAAACATTTCTGGTATATGAATAACATGATGTTTTTCAATGGCAAAAATCAATGAATATTGTAAATGCACAAACAGTAATTTCTCCGCATTGCAAGGTGCAAGTCTGAAATTTTTTGCTTTTTCCTGCTCCTCTTAGCATGATAAAGAAGATTCAAAGAGAGTGAGATGCCAGCTACTTTCATTCAGTCAGTAGCTTCAATCATTTCTGGACGTTTTTCAAGGGTAAAAATCAATGAATATTGTAAATGCACAAAGAGTAATTTCTCCACATTGCAAGGTGCAATTCTGAAATTTTTTGCTTTTTCCTGCTCCTCTTAGCATGATAAAGAAGATTCAAAGAGAGTGAGATGCCAGCTCCTTTCATTCAGTCAGTAGCTTCAATCATTTCTGGTATATGAATAACATGATGTTTTTCAATGGCAAAAATCAATGAATATTGTAAATGCACAAACAGTAATTTCTCCGCATTGCAAGGTGCAATTCTGAAATTTTTTGCTTTTTCCTGCTCCTCTTAGCATGATAAAGAAGATTCAAAGAGAGTGAGATGCCAGCTCCTTTCATTCAGTCAGTAGCTTCAATCATTTCTGGACGTTTTTCAATGGCAAAAATCAATGAATATTGTAAATGCACAAACAGTAATTTCTCCGCATTGCAAGGTGCAATTCTGAAATTTTTTGCTTTTTCCTGCTCCTCTTAGCATGATAAAGAAGATTCAAAGAGAGTGAGATGTCAGCTCCTTTCATTCAGTCAGTAGCTTCAAACATTTCTGGTATATGAATAACATGATGTTTTTCAATGGCAAAAATCAATGAATTTTGTAAATGCACAAACAGTAATTTCTCCGCATTGCAAGGTGCAATTCTGAAATTTTTTGCTTTTTCCTGCTCCTCTTAGCATGATAAAGAAGATTCAAAGAGAGTGAGATGCCAGTTCCTTTCATTCAGTCAGTAGCTTCAATCATTTCTGGACGTTTTTCAATGGCAAAAATCAATGAATATTGTAAATGCACAAACAGTAATTTCTCCGCATTGCAAGGTGCAATTCTGAAATTTTTTGCTTTTTCCTGCTCCGCTTAGCATGATAAAGAAGATTCAAAGAGAGTGAGATGCCAGCTCCTTTCATTCAGTCAGTAGCTTCAATCATTTCTGGTATATGAATAACATGATGTTTTTCAATGGCAAAAATCAATGAATATTGTAAATGCACAAACAGTAATTTCTCCGCATTGCAAGGTGCAATTCTGAAATTTTTTGCTTTTTCCTGCTCCTCTTAGCATGATAAAGAAGATTCAAAGAGAGTGAGATGCCAGCTCCTTTCATTCAGTCAGTAGCTTCAATCATTTCTGGACGTTTTTCAATGGCAAAAATCAATGAATATTGTAAATGCACAAACAGTAATTTCTCCGCATTGCAAGGTGCAATTCTGAAATTTTTTGCTTTTTCCTGCTCCTCTTAGCATGATAAAGAAGATTCAAAGAGAGTGAGATGCCAGCTCCTTTCATTCAGTCAGTAGCTTCAATCATTTCTGGACGTTTTTCAATGGCAAAAATCAATGAATATTGTAAATGCACAAACAGTAATTTCTCCGCATTGCAAGGTGCAATTCTGAAATTTTTTGCTTTTTCCTGCTCCTCTTAGCATGATAAAGAAGATTCAAAGAGAGTGAGATGTCAGCTCCTTTCATTCAGTCAGTAGCTTCAAACATTTCTGGTATATGAATAACATGATGTTTTTCAATGGCAAAAATCAATGAATTTTGTAAATGCACAAACAGTAATTTCTCCGCATTGCAAGGTGCAATTCTGAAATTTTTTGCTTTTTCCTGCTCCTCTTAGCATGATAAAGAAGATTCAAAGAGAGTGAGATGCCAGTTCCTTTCATTCAGTCAGTAGCTTCAATCATTTCTGGACGTTTTTCAATGGCAAAAATCAATGAATATTGTAAATGCACAAACAGTAATTTCTCCGCATTGCAAGGTGCAATTCTGAAATTTTTTGCTTTTTCCTGCTCCTCTTAGCATGTTAAAGAAGATTCAAAGAGAGTGAGATGCCAGCTCCTTTCATTCAGTCAGTAGCTTCAATCATTTCTGGTATATGAATAACATGATGTTTTTCAATGGCAAAAATCAATGAATATTGTAAATGCACAAACAGTAATTTCTCCGCATTGCAAGGTGCAATTCTGAAATTTTTTGCTTTTTCCTGCTCCTCTTAGCATGATAAAGAAGATTCAAAGAGAGTGAGATGCCAGCTCCTTTCATTCAGTCAGTAGCTTCAATCATTTCTGGACGTTTTTCAATGGCAAAAATCAATGAATATTGTAAATGCACAAACAGTAATTTCTCCGCATTGCAAGGTGCAATTCTGAAATTTTTTGCTTTTTCCTGCTCCTCTTAGCATGATAAACAAGATTCAAAGAGAGTGAGATGCCAGCTCCTTTCATTCAGTCAGTAGCTTCAATCATTTCTGGACGTTTTTCAATGGCAAAAATCAATGAATATTGTAAATGCACAAACAGTAATTTCTCCGCATTGCAAGGTGCAATTCTGAAATTTTTTGCTTTTTCCTGCTCCTCTTAGCATGATAAAGAAGATTCAAAGAGAGTGAGATGCCAGCTCCTTTCATTCAGTCAGTAGCTTCAAACATTTCTGGTATATGAATAACATGATGTTTTTCAATGGCAAAAATCAATGAATATTGTAAATGCACAAACAGTAATTTCTCCGCATTGCAAGGTGCAAGTCTGAAATTTTTTGCTTTTTCCTGCTCCTCTTAGCATGATAAAGAAGATTCAAAGAGAGTGAGATGCCAGCTACTTTCATTCAGTCAGTAGCTTCAATCATTTCTGGACGTTTTTCAATGGTAAAAATCAATGAATATTGTAAATGCACAAACAGTAATTTCTCCACATTGCAAGGTGCAATTCTGAAATTTTTTGCTTTTTCCTGCTCCTCTTAGCATGATAAAGAAGATTCAAAGAGAGTGAGATGCCAGCTCCTTTCATTCAGTCAGTAGCTTCAAACATTTCTGGTATATGAATAACATGATGTTTTTCAATGGCAAAAATCAATGAATATTGTAAATGCACAAACAGTAATTTCTCTGCATTGCAAGGTGCAATTCTGAAATTTTTTGCTTTTTCCTGCTCCTCTTAGCATGATAAAGAAGATTCAAAGAGAGTGAGATGCCAGCTACTTTCATTCAGTCAGTAGCTTCAATCATTTCTGGACGTTTTTCAATGGTAAAAATCAATGAATATTGTAAATGCACAAACAGTAATTTCTCCACATTGCAAGGTGCAATTCTGAAATTTTTTGCTTTTTCCTGCTCCTCTTAGCATGATAAAGAAGATTCAAAGAGAGTGAGATGCCAGCTCCTTTCATTCAGTCAGTAGCTTCAAACATTTCTGGTATATGAATAACATGATGTTTTTCAATGGCAAAAATCAATGAATATTGTAAATGCACAAACAGTAATTTCTCCGCATTGCAAGGTGCAATTCTGAAATTTTTTGCTTTTTCCTGCTCCTCTTAGCATGATAAAGAAGATTCAAAGAGAGTGAGATGCCAGCTCCTTTCATTCAGTCAGTAGCTTCAAACATTTCTGGTATATGAATAACATGATGTTTTTCAATGGCAAAAATCAATGAATATTGTAAATGCACAAACAGTAATTTCTCCGCATTGCAAGGTGCAATTCTGAAATTTTTTGCTTTTTCCTGCTCCTCTTAGCATGATAAAGAATATTCAAAGAGAGTGAGATGCCAGCTCCTTTCATTCAGTCAGTAGCTTCAATCATTTCTGGATGTTTTTCAATGGCAAAAATCAATGAATATTGTAAATGCACAAACTGTAATTTCTCCGCATTGCAAGGTGCAATTCTGAAATTTTTGGCTTTTTCCTGCTCCTCTTAGCATGATAAAGAAGATTCAAAGAGAGTGAGATGCCAGCTCCTTTCATTCAGTCAGTAGCTTCAATCATTTCTGGACGTTTTTCAATGGCAAAAATCAATGAATATTGTAAATGCACAAACAGTAATTTCTCCGCATTGCAAGGTGCAATTCTGAAATTTTTTGCTTTTTCCTGCTCCTCTTAGCATGATAAAGAAGATTCAAAGAGAGTGAGATGCCAGCTCCTTTCATTCAGTCAGTAGCTTCAATCATTTCTGGATGTTTTTCAATGGCAAAAATCAATGAATATTGTAAATGCACAAACAGTAATTTCTCCGCATTGCAAGGTGCAATTCTGAAATTTTTTGCTTTTTCCCGCTCCTCTTAGCATGATAAAGAAGATTCAAAGAGAGTGAGGTGCCAGCTCCTTTCATTCAGTCAGTAGCTTCAAACATTTCTGGTATATGAATAACATGTTTTTCAATGGCAAAAATCATTGAATATTGTAAATGCACAAACAGTAATTTCTCCGCATTGCAAGGTGCAATTCTGAAATTTTTTGATTTTTCCTGCTCCTCTTAGCATGATAAAGAAGATTAAAAGAGAGTGAGATGCCAGCTCCTTTCATTCAGTCAGTAGCTTCAATCATATCTGGACGTTTTTCAATGGCAAAAATCAATGAATATTGTAAATGCACAAACAGTAATTTCTCCGCATTGCAAGGTGCAATTCTGAAATTTTTTGCTTTTTCCTGCTCCTCTTAGCATGATAAAGAAGATTCAAAGAGAGTGAGATGCCAGCTCCTTTCATTCAGTCAGTAGCTTCAATCATTTCTGGACGTTTTTCAATGGTAAAAATCAATGAATATTGTAAATGCACAAACAGTAATTTCTCCACATTGCAAGGTGCAATTCTGAAATTTTTTGCTTTTTCCTGCTCCTCTTAGCATGATAAAGAAGATTCAAAGAGAGTGAGATGCCAGCTCCTTTCATTCAGTCAGTAGCTTCAAACATTTCTGGTATATGAATAACATGATGTTTTTCAATGGCAAAAATCAATGAATATTGTAAATGCACAAACAGTAATTTCTCTGCATTGCAAGGTGCAATTCTGAAATTTTTTGCTTTTTCCTGCTCCTCTTAGCATGATAAAGAAGATTCAAAGAGAGTGAGATGCCAGCTACTTTCATTCAGTCAGTAGCTTCAATCATTTCTGGACGTTTTTCAATGGTAAAAATCAATGAATATTGTAAATGCACAAACAGTAATTTCTCCACATTGCAAGGTGCAATTCTGAAATTTTTTGCTTTTTCCTGCTCCTCTTAGCATGATAAAGAAGATTCAAAGAGAGTGAGATGCCAGCTCCTTTCATTCAGTCAGTAGCTTCAAACATTTCTGGTATATGAATAACATGATGTTTTTCAATGGCAAAAATCAATGAATATTGTAAATGCACAAACAGTAATTTCTCCGCATTGCAAGGTGCAATTCTGAAATTTTTTGCTTTTTCCTGCTCCTCTTAGCATGATAAAGAAGATTCAAAGAGAGTGAGATGCCAGCTCCTTTCATTCAGTCAGTAGCTTCAAACATTTCTGGTATATGAATAACATGATGTTTTTCAATGGCAAAAATCAATGAATATTGTAAATGCACAAACAGTAATTTCTCCGCATTGCAAGGTGCAATTCTGAAATTTTTTGCTTTTTCCTGCTCCTCTTAGCATGATAAAGAATATTCAAAGAGAGTGAGATGCCAGCTCCTTTCATTCAGTCAGTAGCTTCAATCATTTCTGGATGTTTTTCAATGGCAAAAATCAATGAATATTGTAAATGCACAAACTGTAATTTGTCCGCATTGCAAGGTGCAATTCTGAAATTTTTGGCTTTTTCCTGCTCCTCTTAGCATGATAAAGAAGATTCAAAGAGAGTGAGATGCCAGCTCCTTTCATTCAGTCAGTAGCTTCAAACATTTCTGGTATATGAATAACATGATGTTTTTCAATGGCAAAAATCAATGAATATTGTAAATGCACAAACAGTAATTTCTCCGCATTGCAAGGTGCAATTCTGAAATTTTTTGCTTTTTCCTGCTCCTCTTAGCATGATAAAGAAGATTCAAAGAGAGTGAGATGCCAGCTCCTTTCATTCAGTCAGTAGCTTCAAACATTTCTGGTATATGAATAACATGATGTTTTTCAATGGCAAAAATCAATGAATATTGTAAATGCACAAACAGTAATTTCTCCGCATTGCAAGGTGCAATTCTGAAATTTTTTGCTTTTTCCTGCTCCTCTTAGCATGATAAAGAATATTCAAAGAGAGTGAGATGCCAGCTCCTTTCATTCAGTCAGTAGCTTCAATCATTTCTGGATGTTTTTCAATGGCAAAAATCAATGAATATTGTAAATGCACAAACTGTAATTTCTCCGCATTGCAAGGTGCAATTCTGAAATTTTTGGCTTTTTCCTGCTCCTCTTAGCATGATAAAGAAGATTCAAAGAGAGTGAGATGCCAGCTCCTTTCATTCAGTCAGTAGCTTCAATCATTTCTGGACGTTTTTCAATGGCAAAAATCAATGAATATTGTAAATGCACAAACAGTAATTTCTCCGCATTGCAAGGTGCAATTCTGAAATTTTTTGCTTTTTCCTGCTCCTCTTAGCATGATAAAGAAGATTCAAAGAGAGTGAGATGCCAGCTCCTTTCATTCAGTCAGTAGCTTCAATCATTTCTGGATGTTTTTCAATGGCAAAAATCAATGAATATTGTAAATGCACAAACAGTAATTTCTCCGCATTGCAAGGTGCAATTCTGAAATTTTTTGCTTTTTCCCGCTCCTCTTAGCATGATAAAGAAGATTCAAAGAGAGTGAGGTGCCAGCTCCTTTCATTCAGTCAGTAGCTTCAAACATTTCTGGTATATGAATAACATGTTTTTCAATGGCAAAAATCATTGAATATTGTAAATGCACAAACAGTAATTTCTCCGCATTGCAAGGTGCAATTCTGAAATTTTTTGATTTTTCCTGCTCCTCTTAGCATGATAAAGAAGATTCAAAGAGAGTGAGATGCCAGCTCCTTTCATTCAGTCAGTAGCTTCAATCATATCTGGACGTTTTTCAATGGCAAAAATCAATGAATATTGTAAATGCACAAACAGTAATTTCTCCGCATTGCAAGGTGCAATTCTGAAATTTTTTGCTTTTTCCTGCTCCTCTTAGCATGATAAAGAAGATTCAAAGAGAGTGAGATGCCAGCTCCTTTCATTCAGTCAGTAGCTTCAATCATTTCTGGACGTTTTTCAATGGCAAAAATCAATGAATATTGTAAATGCACAAACAGTAATTTCTCCGCATTGCAAGGTGCAATTCTGAAATTTTTTGCTTTTTCCTGCTCCTCTTAGCATGATAAAGAAGATTCAAAGAGAGTGAGATGCCAGCTCCTTTCATTCAGTCAGTAGCTTCAAACATTTCTGGTATATGAATAACATGATGTTTTTCAATGGCAAAAATCAATGAATATTGTAAATGCACAAACAGTAATTTCTCCGCATTGCAAGGTGCAAGTCTGAAATTTTTTGCTTTTTCCTGCTCCTCTTAGCATGATAAAGAAGATTCAAAGAGAGTGAGATGCCAGCTACTTTCATTCAGTCAGTAGCTTCAATCATTTCTGGACGTTTTTCAATGGTAAAAATCAATGAATATTGTAAATGCACAAACAGTAATTTCTCCACATTGCAAGGTGCAATTCTGAAATTTTTTACTTTTTCCTGCTCCTCTTAGCATGATAAAGAAGATTCAAAGAGAGTGAGATGCCAGCTCCTTTCATTCAGTCAGTAGCTTCAAACATTTCTGGTATATGAATAACATGATGTTTTTCAATGGCAAAAATCAATGAATATTGTAAATGCACAAACAGTAATTTCTCCGCATTGCAAGGTGCAATTCTGAAATT
Organism: Phyllobates terribilis; assembly: GCF_046119375.1. Classification (NCBI taxonomy): domain Eukaryota; kingdom Metazoa; phylum Chordata; class Amphibia; order Anura; family Dendrobatidae; genus Phyllobates; species Phyllobates terribilis. The sequence goes on from NW_027364403.1 coordinate 40,591, forward strand.
TTTTTCTTTTTCCTGCTCCTCTTAGCATGATAAAGAAGATTCAAAGAGAGTGAGATGCCAGCTCCTTTCATTCAGTCAGTAGCTTCAAACATTTCTGGTATATGAATAACATGATGTTTTTCAATGGCAAAAATCAATGAATATTGTAAATGCACAAAGAGTAATTTCTCCGCATTGCAAGGTGCAATTCTGAAATTTTTTGCTTTTTCCTGCTCCTCTTAGCATGATAAAGAAGATTCAAAGAGAGTGAGATGCCAGCTCCTTTCATTCAGTCAGTAGCTTCAATCATTTCTGGACGTTTTTCAATGGCAAAAATCAATGAATATTGTAAATGCACAAACAGTAATTTCTCCGCATTGCAAGGTGCAATTCTGAAATTTTTTGCTTTTTCCTGCTCCTCTTAGCATGATAAAGAAGATTCAAAGAGAGTGAGATGCCAGCTCCTTTCATTCAGTCAGTAGCTTCAATCATTTCTGGACGTTTTTCAATGGCAAAAATCAATGAATATTGTAAATGCACAAACAGTAATTTCTCCGCATTGCAAGGTGCAATTCTGAAATTTTTTGCTTTTTCCTGCTCCTCTTAGCATGATAAAGAAGATTCAAAGAGAGTGAGATGCCAGCTCCTTTCATTCAGTCAGTAGCTACAAACATTTCTGGTATATGAATAACATGATGTTTTTCAATGGCAAAAATCAATGAATATTGTGAATGCACAAACAGTAATTTCTCCGCATTGCAAGGTGCAATTCTGAAATTTTTTGCTTTTTCCTGCTCCTCTTAGCATGATAAAGAAGATTCAAAGAGAGTGAGATGCCAGCTCCTTTCATTCAGTCAGTAGCTTCAATCATTTCTGGACGTTTTTCAATGGTAAAAATCAATGAATATTGTAAATGCACAAACAGTAATTTCTCCACATTGCAAGGTGCAATTCTGAAATTTTTTGCTTTTTCCTGCTCCTCTTAGCATGATAAAGAAGATTCAAAGAGAGTGAGATGCCAGCTCCTTTCATTCAGTCAGTAGCTTCAAACATTTCTGGTATATGAATAACATGATGTTTTTCAATGGCAAAAATCAATGAATATTGTAAATGCACAAACAGTAATTTCTCTGCATTGCAAGGTGCAATTCTGAAATTTTTTGCTTTTTCCTGCTCCTCTTAGCATGATAAAGAAGATTCAAAGAGAGTGAGATGCCAGCTACTTTCATTCAGTCAGTAGCTTCAATCATTTCTGGACGTTTTTCAATGGTAAAAATCAATGAATATTGTAAATGCACAAACAGTAATTTCTCCACATTGCAAGGTGCAATTCTGAAATTTTTTGCTTTTTCCTGCTCCTCTTAGCATGATAAAGAAGATTCAAAGAGAGTGAGATGCCAGCTCCTTTCATTCAGTCAGTAGCTTCAAACATTTCTGGTATATGAATAACATGATGTTTTTCAATGGCAAAAATCAATGAATATTGTAAATGCACAAACAGTAATTTCTCCGCATTGCAAGGTGCAATTCTGAAATTTTTTGCTTTTTCCTGCTCCTCTTAGCATGATAAAGAAGATTCAAAGAGAGTGAGATGCCAGCTCCTTTCATTCAGTCAGTAGCTTCAAACATTTCTGGTATATGAATAACATGATGTTTTTCAATGGCAAAAATCAATGAATATTGTAAATGCACAAACAGTAATTTCTCCGCATTGCAAGGTGCAATTCTGAAATTTTTTGCTTTTTCCTGCTCCTCTTAGCATGATAAAGAATATTCAAAGAGAGTGAGATGCCAGCTCCTTTCATTCAGTCAGTAGCTTCAATCATTTCTGGATGTTTTTCAATGGCAAAAATCAATGAATATTGTAAATGCACAAACTGTAATTTCTCCGCATTGCAAGGTGCAATTCTGAAATTTTTGGCTTTTTCCTGCTCCTCTTAGCATGATAAAGAAGATTCAAAGAGAGTGAGATGCCAGCTCCTTTCATTCAGTCAGTAGCTTCAATCATTTCTGGACGTTTTTCAATGGCAAAAATCAATGAATATTGTAAATGCACAAACAGTAATTTCTCCGCATTGCAAGGTGCAATTCTGAAATTTTTTGCTTTTTCCTGCTCCTCTTAGCATGATAAAGAAGATTCAAAGAGAGTGAGATGCCAGCTCCTTTCATTCAGTCAGTAGCTTCAATCATTTCTGGATGTTTTTCAATGGCAAAAATCAATGAATATTGTAAATGCACAAACAGTAATTTCTCCGCATTGCAAGGTGCAATTCTGAAATTTTTTGCTTTTTCCCGCTCCTCTTAGCATGATAAAGAAGATTCAAAGAGAGTGAGGTGCCAGCTCCTTTCATTCAGTCAGTAGCTTCAAACATTTCTGGTATATGAATAACATGTTTTTCAATGGCAAAAATCATTGAATATTGTAAATGCACAAACAGTAATTTCTCCGCATTGCAAGGTGCAATTCTGAAATTTTTTGATTTTTCCTGCTCCTCTTAGCATGATAAAGAAGATTCAAAGAGAGTGAGATGCCAGCTCCTTTCATTCAGTCAGTAGCTTCAATCATATCTGGACGTTTTTCAATGGCAAAAATCAATGAATATTGTAAATGCACAAACAGTAATTTCTCCGCATTGCAAGGTGCAATTCTGAAATTTTTTGCTTTTTCCTGCTCCTCTTAGCATGATAAAGAAGATTCAAAGAGAGTGAGATGCCAGCTCCTTTCATTCAGTCAGTAGCTTCAATCATTTCTGGACGTTTTTCAATGGCAAAAATCAATGAATATTGTAAATGCACAAACAGTAATTTCTCCGCATTGCAAGGTGCAATTCTGAAATTTTTTGCTTTTTCCTGCTCCTCTTAGCATGATAAAGAAGATTCAAAGAGAGTGAGATGCCAGCTCCTTTCATTCAGTCAGTAGCTTCAAACATTTCTGGTATATGAATAACATGATGTTTTTCAATGGCAAAAATCAATGAATATTGTAAATGCACAAACAGTAATTTCTCCGCATTGCAAGGTGCAAGTCTGAAATTTTTTGCTTTTTCCTGCTCCTCTTAGCATGATAAAGAAGATTCAAAGAGAGTGAGATGCCAGCTCCTTTCATTCAGTCAGTAGCTTCAATCATTTCTGGACGTTTTTCAATGGCAAAAATCAATGAATATTGTAAATGCACAAACAGTAATTTCTCCGCATTGCAAGGTGCAATTCTGAAATTTTTTGCTTTTTCCTGCTCCTCTTAGCATGATAAAGAAGATTCAAAGAGAGTGAGATGCCAGCTCCTTTCATTCAGTCAGTAGCTTCAATCATTTCTGGACGTTTTTCAATGGCAAAAATCAATGAATATTGTAAATGCACAAACAGTAATTTCTCCGCATTGCAAGGTGCAATTCTGAAATTTTTTGCTTTTTCCTGCTCCTCTTAGCATGATAAAGAAGATTCAAAGAGAGTGAGATGCCAGCTCCTTTCATTCAGTCAGTAGCTACAAACATTTCTGGTATATGAATAACATGATGTTTTTCAATGGCAAAAATCAATGAATATTGTAAATGCACAAACAGTAATTTCTCCGCATTGCAAGGTGCAATTCTGAAATTTTTTGCTTTTTCCTGCTCCTCTTAGCATGATAAAGAAGATTCAAAGAGAGTGAGATGCCAGCTCCTTTCATTCAGTCAGTAGCTTCAATCATTTCTGGACGTTTTTCAATGGTAAAAATCAATGAATATTGTAAATGCACAAACAGTAATTTCTCCACATTGCAAGGTGCAATTCTGAAATTTTTTGCTTTTTCCTGCTCCTCTTAGCATGATAAAGAAGATTCAAAGAGAGTGAGATGCCAGCTCCTTTCATTCAGTCAGTAGCTTCAAACATTTCTGGTATATGAATAACATGATGTTTTTCAATGGCAAAAATCAATGAATATTGTAAATGCACAAACAGTAATTTCTCTGCATTGCAAGGTGCAATTCTGAAATTTTTTGCTTTTTCCTGCTCCTCTTAGCATGATAAAGAAGATTCAAAGAGAGTGAGATGCCAGCTACTTTCATTCAGTCAGTAGCTTCAATCATTTCTGGACGTTTTTCAATGGTAAAAATCAATGAATATTGTAAATGCACAAACAGTAATTTCTCCACATTGCAAGGTGCAATTCTGAAATTTTTTGCTTTTTCCTGCTCCTCTTAGCATGATAAAGAAGATTCAAAGAGAGTGAGATGCCAGCTCCTTTCATTCAGTCAGTAGCTTCAAACATTTCTGGTATATGAATAACATGATGTTTTTCAATGGCAAAAATCAATGAATATTGTAAATGCACAAACAGTAATTTCTCCGCATTGCAAGGTGCAATTCTGAAATTTTTTGCTTTTTCCTGCTCCTCTTAGCATGATAAAGAAGATTCAAAGAGAGTGAGATGCCAGCTCCTTTCATTCAGTCAGTAGCTTCAAACATTTCTGGTATATGAATAACATGATGTTTTTCAATGGCAAAAATCAATGAATATTGTAAATGCACAAACAGTAATTTCTCCGCATTGCAAGGTGCAATTCTGAAATTTTTTGCTTTTTCCTGCTCCTCTTAGCATGATAAAGAATATTCAAAGAGAGTGAGATGCCAGCTCCTTTCATTCAGTCAGTAGCTTCAATCATTTCTGGATGTTTTTCAATGGCAAAAATCAATGAATATTGTAAATGCACAAACTGTAATTTCTCCGCATTGCAAGGTGCAATTCTGAAATTTTTTGCTTTTTCCTGCTCCTCTTAGCATGATAAAGAAGATTCAAAGAGAGTGAGATGCCAGCTCCTTTCATTCAGTCAGTAGCTTCAATCATTTCTGGACGTTTTTCAATGGCAAAAATCAATGAATATTGTAAATGCACAAACAGTAATTTCTCCGCATTGCAAGGTGCAATTCTGAAATTTTTTGCTTTTTCCTGCTCCTCTTAGCATGATAAAGAAGATTCAAAGAGAGTGAGATGCCAGCTCCTTTCATTCAGTCAGTAGCTTCAATCATTTCTGGATGTTTTTCAATGGCAAAAATCAATGAATATTGTAAATGCACAAACAGTAATTTCTCCGCATTGCAAGGTGCAATTCTGAAATTTTTTGCTTTTTCCCGCTCCTCTTAGCATGATAAAGAAGATTCAAAGAGAGTGAGGTGCCAGCTCCTTTCATTCAGTCAGTAGCTTCAAACATTTCTGGTATATGAATAACATGTTTTTCAATGGCAAAAATCATTGAATATTGTAAATGCACAAACAGTAATTTCTCCGCATTGCAAGGTGCAATTCTGAAATTTTTTGATTTTTCCTGCTCCTCTTAGCATGATAAAGAAGATTCAAAGAGAGTGAGATGCCAGCTCCTTTCATTCAGTCAGTAGCTTCAATCATATCTGGACGTTTTTCAATGGCAAAAATCAATGAATATTGTAAATGCACAAACAGTAATTTCTCCGCATTGCAAGGTGCAATTCTGAAATTTTTTGCTTTTTCCTGCTCCTCTTAGCATGATAAAGAAGATTCAAAGAGAGTGAGATGCCAGCTCCTTTCATTCAGTCAGTAGCTTCAATCATTTCTGGACGTTTTTCAATGGCAAAAATCAATGAATATTGTAAATGCACAAACAGTAATTTCTCCGCATTGCAAGGTGCAATTCTGAAATTTTTTGCTTTTTCCTGCTCCTCTTAGCATGATAAAGAAGATTCAAAGAGAGTGAGATGCCAGCTCCTTTCATTCAGTCAGTAGCTTCAAACATTTCTGGTATATGAATAACATGATGTTTTTCAATGGCAAAAATCAATGAATATTGTAAATGCACAAACAGTAATTTCTCCGCATTGCAAGGTGCAAGTCTGAAATTTTTTGCTTTTTCCTGCTCCTCTTAGCATGATAAAGAAGATTCAAAGAGAGTGAGATGCCAGCTACTTTCATTCAGTCAGTAGCTTCAATCATTTCTGGACGTTTTTCAATGGTAAAAATCAATGAATATTGTAAATGCACAAACAGTAATTTCTCCACATTGCAAGGTGCAATTCTGAAATTTTTTGCTTTTTCCTGCTCCTCTTAGCATGATAAAGAAGATTCAAAGAGAGTGAGATGCCAGCTCCTTTCATTCAGTCAGTAGCTTCAAACATTTCTGGTATATGAATAACATGATGTTTTTCAATGGCAAAAATCAATGAATATTGTAAATGCACAAACAGTAATTTCTCCGCATTGCAAGGAGCAATTCTGAAATTTTTTGCTTTTTCCTGCTCCTCTTAGCATGATAAAGAAGATTCAAAGAGAGTGAGATGCCAGCTCCTTTCATTCAGTCAGTAGCTTCAAACATTTCTGGTATATGAATAACATGATGTTTTTCAATGGCAAAAATCAATGAATATTGTAAATGCACAAAGAGTAATTTCTCCGCATTGCAAGGTGCAATTCTGAAATTTTTTGCTTTTTCCTGCTCCTCTTAGCATGATAAAGAAGATTCAAAGAGAGTGAGATGCCAGCTCCTTTCATTCAGTCAGTAGCTTCAATCATTTCTGGACGTTTTTCAATGGCAAAAATCAATGAATATTGTAAATGCACAAACAGTAATTTCTCCGCATTGCAAGGTGCAATTCTGAAATTTTTTGCTTTTTCCTGCTCCTCTTAGCATGATAAAGAAGATTCAAAGAGAGTGAGATGCCAGCTCCTTTCATTCAGTCAGTAGCTTCAATCATTTCTGGACGTTTTTCAATGGCAAAAATCAATGAATATTGTAAATGCACAAACAGTAATTTCTCCGCATTGCAAGGTGCAATTCTGAAATTTTTTGCTTTTTCCTGCTCCTCTTAGCATGATAAAGAAGATTCAAAGAGAGTGAGATGCCAGCTCCTTTCATTCAGTCAGTAGCTACAAACATTTCTGGTATATGAATAACATGATGTTTTTCAATGGCAAAAATCAATGAATATTGTAAATGCACAAACAGTAATTTCTCCGCATTGCAAGGTGCAATTCTGAAATTTTTTGCTTTTTCCTGCTCCTCTTAGCATGATAAAGAAGATTCAAAGAGAGTGAGATGCCAGCTCCTTTCATTCAGTCAGTAGCTTCAATCATTTCTGGACGTTTTTCAATGGCAAAAATCAATGAATATTGTAAATGCACAAACAGTAATTTCTCCGCATTGCAAGGTGCAATTCTGAAATTTTTTGCTTTTTCCTGCTCCTCTTAGCATGATAAAGAAGATTCAAAGAGAGTGAGATGCCAGCTCCTTTCATTCAGTCAGTAGCTTCAAACATTTCTGGTATATGAATAACATGATGTTTTTCAATGGCAAAAATCAATGAATATTGTAAATGCACAAACAGTAATTTCTCCGCATTGCAAGGTGCAAGTCTGAAATTTTTTGCTTTTTCCTGCTCCTCTTAGCATGATAAAGAAGATTCAAAGAGAGTGAGATGCCAGCTACTTTCATTCAGTCAGTAGCTTCAATCATTTCTGGACGTTTTTCAATGGTAAAAATCAATGAATATTGTAAATGCACAAACAGTAATTTCTCCACATTGCAAGGTGCAATTCTGAAATTTTTTGCTTTTTCCTGCTCCTCTTAGCATGATAAAGAAGATTCAAAGAGAGTGAGATGCCAGCTCCTTTCATTCAGTCAGTAGCTTCAAACATTTCTGGTATATGAATAACATGATGTTTTTCAATGGCAAAAATCAATGAATATTGTAAGTGCACAAACAGTAATTTCTCCGCATTGCAAGGTGCAATTCTGAAATTTTTTGCTTTTTCCTGCTCCTCTTAGCATGATAAAGAAGATTCAAAGAGAGTGAGATGCCAGCTCCTTTCATTCAGTCAGTAGCTTCAAACATTTCTGGTATATGAATAACATGATGTTTTTCAATGGCAAAAATCAATGAATATTGTAAATGCACAAAGAGTAATTTCTCCGCATTGGAAGGTGCAATTCTGAAATTTTTTGCTTTTTCCTGCTCCTCTTAGCATGATAAAGAAGATTCAAAGAGAGTGAGATGCCAGCTCCTTTCATTCAGTCAGTAGCTTCAATCATTTCTGGACGTTTTTCAATGGCAAAAATCAATGAATATTGTAAATGCACAAACAGTAATTTCTCCGCATTGCAAGGTGCAATTCTGAAATTTTTTGCTTTTTCCTGCTCCTCTTAGCATGATAAAGAAGATTCAAAGAGAGTGAGATGCCAGCTCCTTTCATTCAGTCAGTAGCTTCAATCATTTCTGGACGTTTTTCAATGGCAAAAATCAATGAATATTGTAAATGCACAAACAGTAATTTCTCCGCATTGCAAGGTGCAATTCTGAAATTTTTTGCTTTTTCCTGCTCCTCTTAGCATGATAAAGAAGATTCAAAGAGAGTGAGATGTCAGCTCCTTTCATTCAGTCAGTAGCTTCAAACATTTCTGGTATATGAATAACATGATGTTTTTCAATGGCAAATATCAATGAATTTTGTAAATGCACAAACAGTAATTTCTCCGCATTGCAAGGTGCAATTCTGAAATTTTTTGCTTTTTCCTGCTCCTCTTAGCATGATAAAGAAGATTCAAAGAGAGTGAGATGCCAGTTCCTTTCATTCAGTCAGTAGCTTCAATCATTTCTGGACGTTTTTCAATGGCAAAAATCAATGAATATTGTAAATGCACAAACAGTAATTTCTCCGCATTGCAAGGTGCAATTCTGAAATTTTTTGCTTTTTCCTGCTCCTCTTAGCATGATAAAGAAGATTCAAAGAGAGTGAGATGCCAGCTCCTTTCATTCAGTCAGTAGCTTCAATCATTTCTGGTATATGAATAACATGATGTTTTTCAATGGCAAAAATCAATGAATATTGTAAATGCACAAACAGTAATTTCTCCGCATTGCAAGGTGCAATTCTGAAATTTTTTGCTTTTTCCTGCTCCTCTTAGCATGATAAAGAAGATTCAAAGAGAGTGAGATGCCAGCTCCTTTCATTCAGTCAGTAGCTTCAATCATTTCTGGACGTTTTTCAATGGCAAAAATCAATGAATATTGTAAATGCACAAACAGTAATTTCTCCGCATTGCAAGGTGCAATTCTGAAATTTTTTGCTTTTTCCTGCTCCTCTTAGCATGATAAACAAGATTCAAAGAGAGTGAGATGCCAGCTCCTTTCATTCAGTCAGTAGCTTCAATCATTTCTGGACGTTTTTCAATGGCAAAAATCAATGAATATTGTAAATGCACAAACAGTAATTTCTCCGCATTGCAAGGTGCAATTCTGAAATTTTTTGCTTTTTCCTGCTCCTCTTAGCATGATAAAGAAGATTCAAAGAGAGTGAGATGCCAGCTCCTTTCATTCAGTCAGTAGCTTCAAACATTTCTGGTATATGAATAACATGATGTTTTTCAATGGCAAAAATCAATATATATTGTAAATGCACAAACAGTAATTTCTCCGCATTGCAAGGTGCAAGTCTGAAATTTTTTGCTTTTTCCTGCTCCTCTTAGCATGATAAAGAAGATTCAAAGAGAGTGAGATGCCAGCTACTTTCATTCAGTCAGTAGCTTCAATCATTTCTGGACGTTTTTCAATGGTAAAAATCAATGAATATTGTAAATGCACAAACAGTAATTTCTCCACATTGCAAGGTGCAATTCTGAAATTTTTTGCTTTTTCCTGCTCCTCTTAGCATGATAAAGAAGATTCAAAGAGAGTGAGATGCCAGCTCCTTTCATTCAGTCAGTAGCTTCAAACATTTCTGGTATATGAATAACATGATGTTTTTCAATGGCAAAAATCAATGAATATTGTAAATGCACAAACAGTAATTTCTCTGCATTGCAAGGTGCAATTCTGAAATTTTTTGCTTTTTCCTGCTCCTCTTAGCATGATAAAGAAGATTCAAAGAGAGTGAGATGCCAGCTACTTTCATTCAGTCAGTAGCTTCAATCATTTCTGGACGTTTTTCAATGGTAAAAATCAATGAATATTGTAAATGCACAAACAGTAATTTCTCCACATTGCAAGGTGCAATTCTGAAATTTTTTGCTTTTTCCTGCTCCTCTTAGCATGATAAAGAAGATTCAAAGAGAGTGAGATGCCAGCTCCTTTCATTCAGTCAGTAGCTTCAAACATTTCTGGTATATGAATAACATGATGTTTTTCAATGGCAAAAATCAATGAATATTGTAAATGCACAAACAGTAATTTCTCCGCATTGCAAGGTGCAATTCTGAAATTTTTTGCTTTTTCCTGCTCCTCTTAGCATGATAAAGAAGATTCAAAGAGAGTGAGATGCCAGCTCCTTTCATTCAGTCAGTAGCTTCAAACATTTCTGGTATATGAATAACATGATGTTTTTCAATGGCAAAAATCAATGAATATTGTAAATGCACAAACAGTAATTTCTCCGCATTGCAAGGTGCAATTCTGAAATTTTTTGCTTTTTCCTGCTCCTCTTAGCATGATAAAGAAGATTCAAAGAGAGTGAGATGCCAGCTCCTTTCATTCAGTCAGTAGCTTCAATCATTTCTGGACGTTTTTCAATGGCAAAAATCAATGAATATTGTAAATTCACAAACAGTAATTTCTCCGCATTGCAAGGTGCAATTCTGAAATTTTTTGCTTTTTCCTGCTCCTCTTAGCATGATAAAGAAGATTCAAAGAGAGTGAGATGCCAGCTCCTTTCATTCAGTCAGTAGCTTCAATCATTTCTGGACGTTTTTCAATGGCAAAAATCAATGAATATTGTAAATGCACAAACAGTAATTTCTCCGCATTGCAAGGTGCAATTCTGAAATTTTTTGCTTTTTCCTGCTCCTCTTAGCATGATAAAGAAGATTCAAAGAGAGTGAGATGCAAGCTCCTTTCATTCAGTCAGTAGCTTCAAACATTTCTGGTATATGAATAACATGATGTTTTTCAATGGCAAAAATCAATGAATATTGTAAATGCACAAACAGTAATTTCTCCGCATTGCAAGGTGCAAGTCTGAAATTTTTTGCTTTTTCCTGCTCCTCTTAGCATGATAAAGAAGATTCAAAGAGAGTGAGATGCCAGCTCCTTTCATTCAGTCAGTAGCTTCAATCATTTCTGGACGTTTTTCAATGGCAAAAATCCATGAATATTGTAAATGCACAAACAGTAATTTCTCCGCATTGCAAGGTGCAATTCTGAAATTTTTTGCTTTTTCCTGCTCCTCTTAGCATGATAAAGAAGATTCAAAGAGAGTGAGATGCCTGCTCCTTTCATTCAGTCAGTAGCTTCAATCATTTCTGGACGTTTTTCAATGGCAAAAATCAATGAATATTGTAAATGCACAAACAGTAATTTCTCCGCATTGCAAGGTGCAATTCTGAAATTTTTTGCTTTTTCCTGCTCCTCTTAGCATGATAAAGAAGATTCAAAGAGAGTGAGATGCCAGCTCCTTTCATTCAGTCAGTAGCTTCAATCATTTCTGGACGTTTTTCAATGGCAAAAATCAATGAATATTGTAAATGCACAAACAGTAATTTCTCCGCATTGCAAGGTGCAATTCTGAAATTTTTTGCTTTTTCCTGCTTCTCTTAGCATGATAAAGAAGATTCAAAGAGAGTGAGATGCCAGCTCCTTTCATTCAGTCAGTAGCTTCAAACATTTCTGGTATATGAATAACATGATGTTTTTCAATGGCAAAAATCAATGAATATTGTAAATGCACAAACAGTAATTTCTCCGCATTGCAAGGTGCAAGTCTGAAATTTTTTGCTTTTTCCTGCTCCTCTTAGCATGATAAAGAAGATTCAAAGAGAGTGAGATGCCAGCTACTTTCATTCAGTCAGTAGCTTCAATCATTTCTGGACGTTTTTCAATGGTAAAAATCAATGAATATTGTAAATGCACAAACAGTAATTTCTCCACATTGCAAGGTGCAATTCTGAAATTTTTTGCTTTTTCCTGCTCCTCTTAGCATGATAAAGAAGATTCAAAGAGAGTGAGATGCCAGCTCCTTTCATTCAGTCAGTAGCTTCAATCATTTCTGGACGTTTTTCAATGGCAAAAATCAATGAATATTGTAAATGCACAAACAGTAATTTCTCCGCATTGCAAGGTGCAATTCTGAAATTTTTTGCTTTTTCCTGCTCCTCTTAGCATGATAAAGAAGATTCAAAGAGAGTGAGATGTCAGCTCCTTTCATTCAGTCAGTAGCTTCAATCATTTCTGGACGTTTTTCAATGGCAAAAATCAATGAATATTGTAAATGCACAAACAGTAATTTCTCCGCATTGCAAGGTGCAATTCTGAAATTTTTTGCTTTTTCCTGCTCCTCTTAGCATGATAAAGAAGATTCAAAGAGAGTGAGATGTCAGCTCCTTTCATTCAGTCAGTAGCTTCAAACATTTCTGGTATATGAATAACATGATGTTTTTCAATGGCAAAAATCAATGAATTTTGTAAATGCACAAACAGTAATTTCTCCGCATTGCAAGGTGCAATTCTGAAATTTTTTGCTTTTTCCTGCTCCTCTTAGCATGATAAAGAAGATTCAAAGAGAGTGAGATGCCAGCTCCTTTCATTCAGTCAGTAGCTTCAATCATTTCTGGACGTTTTTCAATGGCAAAAATCAATGAATATTGTAAATGCACAAACAGTAATTTCTCCGCATTGCAAGGTGCAATTCTGAAATTTTTTGCTTTTTCCTGCTCCTCTTAGCATGATAAAGAAGATTCAAAGAGAGTGAGATGTCAGCTCCTTTCATTCAGTCAGTAGCTTCAAACATTTCTGGTATATGAATAACATGATGTTTTTCAATGGCAAATATCAATGAATTTTGTAAATGCACAAACAGTAATTTCTCCGCATTGCAAGGTGCAATTCTGAAATTTTTTGCTTTTTCCTGCTCCTCTTAGCATGATAAAGAAGATTCAAAGAGAGTGAGATGCCAGTTCCTTTCATTCAGTCAGTAGCTTCAATCATTTCTGGACGTTTTTCAATGGCAAAAATCAATGAATATTGTAAATGCACAAACAGTAATTTCTCCGCATTGCAAGGTGCAATTCTGAAATTTTTTGCTTTTTCCTGCTCCTCTTAGCATGATAAAGAAGATTCAAAGAGAGTGAGATGCCAGCTCCTTTCATTCAGTCAGTAGCTTCAATCATTTCTGGTATATGAATAACATGATGTTTTTCAATGGCAAAAATCAATGAATATTGTAAATGCACAAACAGTAATTTCTCCGCATTGCAAGGTGCAATTCTGAAATTTTTTGCTTTTTCCTGCTCCTCTTAGCATGATAAAGAAGATTCAAAGAGAGTGAGATGCCAGCTCCTTTCATTCAGTCAGTAGCTTCAATCATTTCTGGACGTTTTTCAATGGCAAAAATCAATGAATATTGTAAATGCACAAACAGTAATTTCTCCGCATTGCAAGGTGCAATTCTGAAATTTTTTGCTTTTTCCTGCTCCTCTTAGCATGATAAACAAGATTCAAAGAGAGTGAGATGCCAGCTCCTTTCATTCAGTCAGTAGCTTCAATCATTTCTGGACGTTTTTCAATGGCAAAAATCAATGAATATTGTAAATGCACAAACAGTAATTTCTCCGCATTGCAAGGTGCAATTCTGAAATTTTTTGCTTTTTCCTGCTCCTCTTAGCATGATAAAGAAGATTCAAAGAGAGTGAGATGCCAGCTCCTTTCATTCAGTCAGTAGCTTCAAACATTTCTGGTATATGAATAACATGATGTTTTTCAATGGCAAAAATCAATGAATATTGTAAATGCACAAACAGTAATTTCTCCGCATTGCAAGGTGCAAGTCTGAAATTTTTTGCTTTTTCCTGCTCCTCTTAGCATGATAAAGAAGATTCAAAGAGAGTGAGATGCCAGCTACTTTCATTCAGTCAGTAGCTTCAATCATTTCTGGACGTTTTTCAATGGTAAAAATCAATGAATATTGTAAATGCACAAACAGTAATTTCTCCACATTGCAAGGTGCAATTCTGAAATTTTTTGCTTTTTCCTGCTCCTCTTAGCATGATAAAGAAGATTCAAAGAGAGTGAGATGCCAGCTCCTTTCATTCAGTCAGTAGCTTCAAACATTTCTGGTATATGAATAACATGATGTTTTTCAATGGCAAAAATCAATGAATATTGTAAATGCACAAACAGTAATTTCTCTGCATTGCAAGGTGCAATTCTGAAATTTTTTGCTTTTTCCTGCTCCTCTTAGCATGATAAAGAAGATTCAAAGAGAGTGAGATGCCAGCTACTTTCATTCAGTCAGTAGCTTCAATCATTTCTGGACGTTTTTCAATGGTAAAAATCAATGAATATTGTAAATGCACAAACAGTAATTTCTCCACATTGCAAGGTGCAATTCTGAAATTTTTTGCTTTTTCCTGCTCCTCTTAGCATGATAAAGAAGATTCAAAGAGAGTGAGATGCCAGCTCCTTTCATTCAGTCAGTAGCTTCAAACATTTCTGGTATATGAATAACATGATGTTTTTCAATGGCAAAAATCAATGAATATTGTAAATGCACAAACAGTAATTTCTCCGCATTGCAAGGTGCAATTCTGAAATTTTTTGCTTTTTCCTGCTCCTCTTAGCATGATAAAGAAGATTCAAAGAGAGTGAGATGCCAGCTCCTTTCATTCAGTCAGTAGCTTCAAACATTTCTGGTATATGAATAACATGATGTTTTTCAATGGCAAAAATCAATGAATATTGTAAATGCACAAACAGTAATTTCTCCGCATTGCAAGGTGCAATTCTGAAATTTTTTGCTTTTTCCTGCTCCTCTTAGCATGATAAAGAAGATTCAAAGAGAGTGAGATGCCAGCTCCTTTCATTCAGTCAGTAGCTTCAATCATTTCTGGACGTTTTTCAATGGCAAAAATCAATGAATATTGTAAATTCACAAACAGTAATTTCTCCGCATTGCAAGGTGCAATTCTGAAATTTTTTGCTTTTTCCTGCTCCTCTTAGCATGATAAAGAAGATTCAAAGAGAGTGAGATGCCAGCTCCTTTCATTCAGTCAGTAGCTTCAATCATTTCTGGACGTTTTTCAATGGCAAAAATCAATGAATATTGTAAATGCACAAACAGTAATTTCTCCGCATTGCAAGGTGCAATTCTGAAATTTTTTGCTTTTTCCTGCTCCTCTTAGCATGATAAAGAAGATTCAAAGAGAGTGAGATGCAAGCTCCTTTCATTCAGTCAGTAGCTTCAAACATTTCTGGTATATGAATAACATGATGTTTTTCAATGGCAAAAATCAATGAATATTGTAAATGCACAAACAGTAATTTCTCCGCATTGCAAGGTGCAAGTCTGAAATTTTTTGCTTTTTCCTGCTCCTCTTAGCATGATAAAGAAGATTCAAAGAGAGTGAGATGCCAGCTCCTTTCATTCAGTCAGTAGCTTCAATCATTTCTGGACGTTTTTCAATGGCAAAAATCCATGAATATTGTAAATGCACAAACAGTAATTTCTCCGCATTGCAAGGTGCAATTCTGAAATTTTTTGCTTTTTCCTGCTCCTCTTAGCATGATAAAGAAGATTCAAAGAGAGTGAGATGCCTGCTCCTTTCATTCAGTCAGTAGCTTCAATCATTTCTGGACGTTTTTCAATGGCAAAAATCAATGAATATTGTAAATGCACAAACAGTAATTTCTCCGCATTGCAAGGTGCAATTCTGAAATTTTTTGCTTTTTCCTGCTCCTCTTAGCATGATAAAGAAGATTCAAAGAGAGTGAGATGCCAGCTCCTTTCATTCAGTCAGTAGCTTCAATCATTTCTGGACGTTTTTCAATGGCAAAAATCAATGAATATTGTAAATGCACAAACAGTAATTTCTCCGCATTGCAAGGTGCAATTCTGAAATTTTTTGCTTTTTCCTGCTTCTCTTAGCATGATAAAGAAGATTCAAAGAGAGTGAGATGCCAGCTCCTTTCATTCAGTCAGTAGCTTCAAACATTTCTGGTATATGAATAACATGATGTTTTTCAATGGCAAAAATCAATGAATATTGTAAATGCACAAACAGTAATTTCTCCGCATTGCAAGGTGCAAGTCTGAAATTTTTTGCTTTTTCCTGCTCCTCTTAGCATGATAAAGAAGATTCAAAGAGAGTGAGATGCCAGCTACTTTCATTCAGTCAGTAGCTTCAATCATTTCTGGACGTTTTTCAATGGTAAAAATCAATGAATATTGTAAATGCACAAACAGTAATTTCTCCACATTGCAAGGTGCAATTCTGAAATTTTTTGCTTTTTCCTGCTCCTCTTAGCATGATAAAGAAGATTCAAAGAGAGTGAGATGCCAGCTCCTTTCATTCAGTCAGTAGCTTCAATCATTTCTGGACGTTTTTCAATGGCAAAAATCAATGAATATTGTAAATGCACAAACAGTAATTTCTCCGCATTGCAAGGTGCAATTCTGAAATTTTTTGCTTTTTCCTGCTCCTCTTAGCATGATAAAGAAGATTCAAAGAGAGTGAGATGTCAGCTCCTTTCATTCAGTCAGTAGCTTCAATCATTTCTGGACGTTTTTCAATGGCAAAAATCAATGAATATTGTAAATGCACAAACAGTAATTTCTCCGCATTGCAAGGTGCAATTCTGAAATTTTTTGCTTTTTCCTGCTCCTCTTAGCATGATAAAGAAGATTCAAAGAGAGTGAGATGTCAGCTCCTTTCATTCAGTCAGTAGCTTCAAACATTTCTGGTATATGAATAACATGATGTTTTTCAATGGCAAAAATCAATGAATTTTGTAAATGCACAAACAGTAATTTCTCCGCATTGCAAGGTGCAATTCTGAAATTTTTTGCTTTTTCCTGCTCCTCTTAGCATGATAAAGAAGATTCAAAGAGAGTGAGATGCCAGTTCCTTTCATTCAGTCAGTAGCTTCAATCATTTCTGGACGTTTTTCAATGGCAAAAATCAATGAATATTGTAAATGCACAAACAGTAATTTCTCCGCATTGCAAGGTGCAATTCTGAAATTTTTTGCTTTTTCCTGCTCCTCTTAGCATGATAAAGAAGATTCAAAGAGAGTGAGATGCCAGCTCCTTTCATTCAGTCAGTAGCTTCAATCATTTCTGGTATATGAATAACATGATGTTTTTCAATGGCAAAAATCAATGAATATTGTAAATGCACAAACAGTAATTTCTCCGCATTGCAAGGTGCAATTCTGAAATTTTTTGCTTTTTCCTGCTCCTCTTAGCATGATAAAGAAGATTCAAAGAGAGTGAGATGCCAGCTCCTTTCATTCAGTCAGTAGCTTCAATCATTTCTGGTATATGAATAACATGATGTTTTTCAATGGCAAAAATCAATGAATATTGTAAATGCACAAACAGTAATTTCTCCGCATTGCAAGGTGCAATTCTGAAATTTTTTGCTTTTTCCTGCTCCTCTTAGCATGATAAAGAAGATTCAAAGAGAGTGAGATGCCAGCTCCTTTCATTCAGTCAGTAGCTTCAATCATTTCTGGACGTTTTTCAATGGCAAAAATCAATGAATATTGTAAATGCACAAACAGTAATTTCTCCGCATTGCAAGGTGCAATTCTGAAATTTTTTGCTTTTTCCTGCTCCTCTTAGCATGATAAACAAGATTCAAAGAGAGTGAGATGCCAGCTCCTTTCATTCAGTCAGTAGCTTCAATCATTTCTGGACGTTTTTCAATGGCAAAAATCAATGAATATTGTAAATGCACAAACAGTAATTTCTCCGCATTGCAAGGTGCAATTCTGAAATTTTTTGCTTTTTCCTGCTCCTCTTAGCATGATAAAGAAGATTCAAAGAGAGTGAGATGCCAGCTCCTTTCATTCAGTCAGTAGCTTCAAACATTTCTGGTATATGAATAACATGATGTTTTTCAATGGCAAAAATCAATGAATATTGTAAATGCACAAACAGTAATTTCTCCGCATTGCAAGGTGCAAGTCTGAAATTTTTTGCTTTTTCCTGCTCCTCTTAGCATGATAAAGAAGATTCAAAGAGAGTGAGATGCCAGCTCCTTTCATTCAGTCAGTAGCTTCAATCATTTCTGGACGTTTTTCAATGGCAAAAATCAATGAATATTGTAAATGCACAAACAGTAATTTCTCCGCATTGCAAGGTGCAATTCTGAAATTTTTTGCTTTTTCCTGCTCCTCTTAGCATGATAAAGAAGATTCAAAGAGAGTGAGATGTCAGCTCCTTTCATTCAGTCAGTAGCTTCAAACATTTCTGGTATATGAATAACATGATGTTTTTCAATGGCAAAAATCAATGAATTTTGTAAATGCACAAACAGTAATTTCTCCGCATTGCAAGGTGCAATTCTGAAATTTTTTGCTTTTTCCTGCTCCTCTTAGCATGATAAAGAAGATTCAAAGAGAGTGAGATGCCAGTTCCTTTCATTCAGTCAGTAGCTTCAATCATTTCTGGTCGTTTTTCAATGGCAAAAATCAATGAATATTGTAAATGCACAAACAGTAATTTCTCCGCATTGCAAGGTGCAATTCTGAAATTTTTTGCTTTTTCCTGCTCCTCTTAGCATGATAAAGAAGATTCAAAGAGAGTGAGATGCCAGCTCCTTTCATTCAGTCAGTAGCTTCAATCATTTCTGGTATATGAATAACATGATGTTTTTCAATGGCAAAAATCAATGAATATTGTAAATGCACAAACAGTAATTTCTCCGCATTGCAAGGTGCAATTCTGAATTTTTTTGCTTTTTCCTGCTCCTCTTAGCATGATAAAGAAGATTCAAAGAGAGTGAGATGCCAGCTCCTTTCATTCAGTCAGTAGCTTCAATCATTTCTGGACGTTTTTCAATGGCAAAAATCAATGAATATTGTAAATGCACAAACAGTAATTTCTCCGCATTGCAAAGTGCAATTCTGAAATTTTTTGCTTTTTCCTGCTCCTCTTAGCATGATAAACAAGATTCAAAGAGAGTGAGATGCCAGCTCCTTTCATTCAGTCAGTAGCTTCAATCATTTCTGGACGTTTTTCAATGGCAAAAATCCATGAATATTGTAAATGCACAAACAGTAATTTCTCCGCATTGCAAGGTGCAATTCTGAAATTTTTTGCTTTTTCCTGCTCCTCTTAGCATGATAAAGAAGATTCAAAGAGAGTGAGATGCCAGCTCCTTTCATTCAGTCAGTAGCTTCAAACATTTCTGGTATATGAATAACATGATGTTTTTCAATGGCAAAAATCAATGAATATTGTAAATGCACAAACAGTAATTTCTCCGCATTGCAAGGTGCAAGTCTGAAATTTTTTGCTTTTTCCTGCTCCTCTTAGCATGATAAAGAAGATTCAAAGAGAGTGAGATGCCAGCTCCTTTCATTCAGTCAGTACCTTCAATCATTTCTGGATGTTTTTCAATGGCAAAAATCAATGAATATTGTAAATGCACAAACAGTAATTTCTCCGCATTGCAAGGTGCAATTCTGAAATTTTTTGCTTTTTCCCGCTCCTCTTAGCATGATAAAGAAGATTCAAAGAGAGTGAGGTGCCAGCTCCTTTCATTCAGTCAGTAGCTTCAAACATTTCTGGTATATGAATAACATGTTTTTCAATGGCAAAAATCATTGAATATTGTAAATGCACAAACAGTAATTTCTCCGCATTGCAAGGTGCAATTCTGAAATTTTTTGATTTTTCCTGCTCCTCTTAGCATGATAAAGAAAATTCAAAGAGAGTGAGATGCCAGCTCCTTTCATTCAGTCAGTAGCTTCAATCATTTCTGGACGTTTTTCAATGGCAAAAATCAATGAATATTGTAAATGCACAAACAGTAATTTCTCCGCATTGCAAGGTGCAATTCTGAAATTTTTTGCTTTTTCCTGCTCCTCTTAGCATGATAAAGAAGATTCAAAGAGAGTGAGATGCCAGCTCCTTTCATTCAGTCAGTAGCTTCAATCATTTCTGGACGTTTTTCAATGGCAAAAATCAATGAATATTGTAAATGCACAAACAGTAATTTCTCCGCATTGCAAGGTGCAATTCTGAAATTTTTTGCTTTTTCCTGCTCCTCTTAGCATGATAAAGAAGATTCAAAGAGAGTGAGATGCCAGCTCCTTTCATTCAGTCAGTAGCTTCAAACATTTCTGGTATATGAATAACATGATGTTTTTCAATGGCAAAAATCAATGAATATTGTAAATGCACAAACAGTAATTTCTCCGCATTGCAAGGTGCAAGTCTGAAATTTTTTGCTTTTTCCTGCTCCTCTTAGCATGATAAAGAAGATTCAAAGAGAGTGAGATGCCAGCTACTTTCATTCAGTCAGTAGCTTCAATCATTTCTGGACGTTTTTCAATGGTAAAAATCAATGAATATTGTAAATGCACAAACAGTAATTTCTCCACATTGCAAGGTGCAATTCTGAAATTTTTTGCTTTTTCCTGCTCCTCTTAGCATGATAAAGAAGATTCAAAGAGAGTGAGATGCCAGCTCCTTTCATTCAGTCAGTAGCTTCAAACATTTCTGGTATATGAATAACATGATGTTTTTCAATGGCAAAAATCAATGAATATTGTAAATGCACAAACAGTAATTTCTCCGCATTGCAAGGTGCAATTCTGAAATTTTTTGCTTTTTCCTGCTCCTCTTAGCATGATAAAGAAGATTCAAAGAGAGTGAGATGCCAGCTCCTTTCATTCAGTCAGTAGCTTCAAACATTTCTGGTATATGAATAACATGATGTTTTTCAATGGCAAAAATCAATGAATATTGTAAATGCACAAAGAGTAATTTCTCCGCATTGCAAGGTGCAATTCTGAAATTTTTTGCTTTTTCCTGCTCCTCTTAGCATGATAAAGAAGATTCAAAGAGAGTGAGATGCCAGCTCCTTTCATTCAGTCAGTAGCTTCAATCATTTCTGGACGTTTTTCAATGGCAAAAATCAATGAATATTGTAAATGCACAAACAGTAATTTCTCCGCATTGCAAGGTGCAATTCTGAATTTTTTTGCTTTTTCCTGCTCCTCTTAGCATGATAAAGAAGATTCAAAGAGAGTGAGATGCCAGCTCCTTTCATTCAGTCAGTAGCTTCAATCATTTCTGGACGTTTTTCAATGGCAAAAATCAATGAATATTGTAAATGCACAAACAGTAATTTCTCCGCATTGCAAGGTGCAATTCTGAAATTTTTTGCTTTTTCCTGCTCCTCTTAGCATGATAAAGAAGATTCAAAGAGAGTGAGATGCCAGCTCCTTTCATTCAGTCAGTAGCTACAAACATTTCTGGTATATGAATAACATGATGTTTTTCAATGGCAAAAATCAATGAATATTGTAAATGCACAAACAGTAATTTCTCCGCATTGCAAGGTGAAATTCTGAAATTTTTTGCTTTTTCCTGCTCCTCTTAGCATGATAAAGAAGATTCAAAGAGAGTGAGATGCCAGCTCCTTTCATTCAGTCAGTAGCTTCAATCATTTCTGGACGTTTTTCAATGGCAAAAATCAATGAATATTGTAAATGGACAAACAGTAATTTCTCCGCATTGCAAGGTGCAATTCTGAAATTTTTTGCTTTTTCCTGCTCCTCTTAGCATGATAAAGAAGATTCAAAGACAGTGAGATGCCAGCTCCTTTCATTCAGTCAGTAGCTTCAATCATTTCTGGACGTTTTTCAATGGCAAAAATCAATGAATATTGTAAATGCACAAACAGTAATTTCTCCGCATTGCAAGGTGCAATTCTGAAATTTTTTGCTTTTTCCTGCTCCTCTTAGCATGACAAAGAAGATTCAAAGAGAGTAAGATGCCAGCTCCTTTCATTCAGTCAGTAGCTTCAATCATTTCTGGTATATGAATAACATGATGTTTTTCAATGGCAAAAATCAATGAATATTGTAAATGCACAAACAGTAATTTCTCCGCATTGCAAGGTGCAATTCTGAAATTTTTTGCTTTTTCCTGCTCCTCTTAGCATGATAAAGAAGATTCAAAGAGAGTGAGATGCCAGCTCCTTTCATTCAGTCAGTAGCTTCAATCATTTCTGGACGTTTTTCAATGGCAAAAATCAATGAATATTGTAAATGCACAAACAGTAATTTCTCCGCATTGCAAGGTGCAATTCTGAAATTTTTTGCTTTTTCCTGCTCCTCTTAGCATGATAAAGAAGATTCAAAGAGAGTGAGATGCCAGCTCCTTTCATTCAGTCAGTAGCTTCAATCATTTCTGGACGTTTTTCAATGGCAAAAATCAATGAATATTGTAAATGCACAAACAGTAATTTCTCCGCATTGCAAGGTGCAATTCTGAAATTTTTTGCTTTTTCCTGCTCCTCTTAGCATGATAAAGAAGATTCAAAGAGAGTGAGATGCCAGGTCCTTTCATTCAGTCAGTAGCTTCAAACATTTCTGGTATATGAATAATATGATGTTTTTCAATGGCAAAAATCAATGAATATTGTAAAAGCACAAACAGTAATTTCTCCGCATTGCAAGGTGCAATTCTGAAATTTTTTGCTTTTTCCTGCTCCTCTTAGCATGATAAAGAAGATTCAAAGAGAGTGAGATGCCAGCTCCTTTCATTCAGTCAGTAGCTTCAATCATTTCTGGACGTTTTTCAATGGCAAAAATCAATGAATATTGTAAATGCACAAACAGTAATTTCTCCGCATTGCAAGGTGCAATTCTGAAATTTTTTGCTTTTTCCTGCTCCTCTTAGCATGATAAAGAAGATTCAAAGAGAGTGAGATGCCAGCTCCTTTCATTCAGTCAGTAGCTTCAATCATTTCTGGTATATGAATAACATGATGTTTTTCAATGGCAAAAATCAATGAATATTGTAAATGCACAAACAGTAATTTCTCCGCATTGCAAGTTGCAATTCTGAAATTTTTTGCTTTTTCCTGCTCCTCTTAGCATGATAAAGAAGATTCAAAGAGAGTGAGATGCCAGCTCCTTTCATTCAGTCAGTAGCTTCAATCATTTCTGGACGTTTTTCAATGGCAAAAATCAATGAATATTGTAAATGCACAAACAGTAATTTCTCCGCATTGCAAGGTGCAATTCTGAAATTTTTTGCTTTTTCCTGCTCCTCTTAGCATGATAAAGAAGATTCAAAGAGAGTGAGATGCCAGCTCCTTTCATTCAGTCAGTAGCTTCAATCATTTCTGGACGTTTTTCAATGGCAAAAATCAATGAATATTGTAAATGCACAAACAGTAATTTCTCCGCATTGCAAGGTGCAATTCTGAAATTTTTTGCTTTTTCCTGCTCCTCTTAGCATGACAAAGAAGATTCAAAGAGAGTAAGATGCCAGCTCCTTTCATTCAGTCAGTAGCTTCAATCATTTCTGGTATATGAATAACATGATGTTTTTCAATGGCAAAAATCAATGAATATTGTAAATGCACAAACAGTAATTTCTCCGCATTGCAAGGTGCAATTCTGAAATTTTTTGCTTTTTCCTGCTCCTCTTAGCATGATAAAGAAGATTCAAAGAGAGTGAGATGCCAGCTCCTTTCATTCAGTCAGTAGCTTCAATCATTTCTGGACGTTTTTCAATGGCAAAAATCAATGAATATTGTAAATGCACAAACAGTAATTTCTCCGCATTGCAAGGTGCAATTCTGAAATTTTTTGCTTTTTCCTGCTCCTCTTAGCATGATAAAGAAGATTCAAAGAGAGTGAGATGCCAGCTCCTTTCATTCAGTCAGTAGCTTCAATCATTTCTGGACGTTTTTCAATGGCAAAAATCAATGAATATTGTAAATGCACAAACAGTAATTTCTCCGCATTGCAAGGTGCAATTCTGAAATTTTTTGCTTTTTCCTGCTCCTCTTAGCATGATAAAGAAGATTCAAAGAGAGTGAGATGCCAGGTCCTTTCATTCAGTCAGTAGCTTCAAACATTTCTGGTATATGAATAATATGATGTTTTTCAATGGCAAAAATCAATGAATATTGTAAAAGCACAAACAGTAATTTCTCCGCATTGCAAGGTGCAATTCTGAAATTTTTTGCTTTTTCCTGCTCCTCTTAGCATGATAAAGAAGATTCAAAGAGAGTGAGATGCCAGCTCCTTTCATTCAGTCAGTAGCTTCAATCATTTCTGGACGTTTTTCAATGGCAAAAATCAATGAATATTGTAAATGCACAAACAGTAATTTCTCCGCATTGCAAGGTGCAATTCTGAA
Source organism: Phyllobates terribilis (assembly GCF_046119375.1). Classification (NCBI taxonomy): domain Eukaryota; kingdom Metazoa; phylum Chordata; class Amphibia; order Anura; family Dendrobatidae; genus Phyllobates; species Phyllobates terribilis. The sequence goes on from NW_027364403.1 coordinate 64,670, forward strand.
ATTTTTTGCTTTTTCCTGCTCCTCTTAGCATGATAAAGAAGATTCAAAGAGAGTGAGATGCCAGCTCCTTTCATTCAGTCAGTAGCTTCAATCATTTCTGGTATATGAATAACATGATGTTTTTCAATGGCAAAAATCAATGAATATTGTAAATGCACAAACAGTAATTTCTCCGCATTGCAAGTTGCAATTCTGAAATTTTTTGCTTTTTCCTGCTCCTCTTAGCATGATAAAGAAGACTCAAAGAGAGTGAGATGCCAGCTCCTTTCATTCAGTCAGTAGCTTCAATCATTTCTGGACGTTTTTCAATGGCAAAAATCAATGAATATTGTAAATGCACAAACAGTAATTTCTCCGCATTGCAAGGTGCAATTCTGAAATTTTTTGCTTTTTCCTGCTCCTCTTAGCATGATAAAGAAGATTCAAAGAGAGTGAGATGCCAGCTCCTTTCATTCAGTCAGTAGCTTCAATCATTTCTGGACGTTTTTCAATGGCAAAAATCAATGAATATTGTAAATGCACAAACAGTAATTTCTCCGCATTGCAAGGTGCAATTCTGAAATTTTTTGCTTTTTCCTGCTCCTCTTAGCATGATAAAGAAGATTCAAAGAGAGTGAGATGCCAGCTCCTTTCATTCAGTCAGTAGCTTCAAACATTTCTAGTATATGAATAACATGATGTTTTTCAATGGCAAAAATCAATGAATATTGTAAATGCACAAACAGTAATTTCTCCGCATTGCAAGGTGCAATTCTGAAATTTTTTGCTTTTTCCTGCTCCTCTTAGCATGATAAAGAAGATTCAAAGAGAGTGAGATGCCAGCTGCTTTCATTCAGTCAGTAGCTTCAATCATTTCTGGTATATGAATAACATGATGTTTTTCAATGGCAAAAATCAATGAATATTGTAAATGCACAAACAGTAATTTCTCCACATTGTAAGGTGCAATTCTGAAATTTTTTGCTTTTTCCTGCTCCTCTTAGCATGATAAAGAAGATTCAAAGAGAGTGAGATGCCAGCTCCTTTCATTCAGTCAGTAGCTTCAATCATTTCTGGACGTTTTTCAATGGCAAAAATCAATGAATATTGTAAATGCACAAACAGTAATTTCTCCGCATTGCAAGGTGCAATTCTGAAATTTTTTGCTTTTTCCTGCTCCTCTTAGCATGATAAAGAAGATTCAAAGAGAGTGAGATGCCAGCTCCTTTCATTCAGTCAGTAGCTACAAACATTTCTGGTATATGAATAACATGATGTTTTTCAATGGCAAAAATCAATGAATATTGTAAATGCACAAACAGTAATTTCTCCGCATTGCAAGGTGCAATTCTGAAATTTTTTGCTTTTTCCTGCTCCTCTTAGCATGATAAAGAAGATTCAAAGAGAGTGAGATGCCAGCTCCTTTCATTCAGTCAGTAGCTTCAATCATTTCTGGACGTTTTTCAATGGCAAAAATCAATGAATATTGTAAATGCACAAACAGTAATTTCTCCGCATTGCAAGGTGCAATTCTGAAATTTTTTGCTTTTTCCTGCTCCTCTTAGCATGATAAAGAAGATTCAAAGAGAGTGAGATGCCAGCTCCTTTCATTCAGTCAGTAGCTTCAATCATTTCTGGACGTTTTTCAATGGCAAAAATCAATGAATATTGTAAATGCACAAACAGTAATTTCTCCGCATTGCAAGGTGCAATTCTGAAATTTTTTGCTTTTTCCTGCTCCTCTTAGCATGACGAAGAAGATTCAAAGAGAGTAAGATGCCAGCTCCTTTCATTCAGTCAGTAGCTTCAATCATTTCTGGTATATGAATAACATGATGTTTTTCAATGGCAAAAATCAATGAATATTGTAAATGCACAAACAGTAATTTCTCCGCATTGCAAGGTGCAATTCTGAAATTTTTTGCTTTTTCCTGCTCCTCTTAGCATGATAAAGAAGATTCAAAGAGAGTGAGATGCCAGCTCCTTTCATTCAGTCAGTAGCTTCAATCATTTCTGGACGTTTTTCAATGGCAAAAATCAATGAATATTGTAAATGCACAAACAGTAATTTCTCCGCATTGCAAGGTGCAATTCTGAAATTTTTTGCTTTTTCCTGCTCCTCTTAGCATGATAAAGAAGATTCAAAGAGAGTGAGATGCCAGCTCCTTTCATTCAGTCAGTAGCTTCAATCATTTCTGGACGTTTTTCAATGGCAAAAATCAATGAATATTGTAAATGCACAAACAGTAATTTCTCCGCATTGCAAGGTGCAATTCTGAAATTTTTTGCTTTTTCCTGCTCCTCTTAGCATGATAAAGAAGATTCAAAGAGAGTGAGATGCCAGCTCCTTTCATTCAGTCAGTAGCTTCAAACATTTCTGGTATATGAATAATATGATGTTTTTCAATGGCAAAAATCAATGAATATTGTAAAAGCACAAACAGTAATTTCTCCGCATTGCAAGGTGCAATTCTGAAATTTTTTGCTTTTTCCTGCTCCTCTTAGCATGATAAAGAAGATTCAAAGAGAGTGAGATGCCAGCTCCTTTCATTCAGTCAGTAGCTTCAATCATTTCTGGACGTTTTTCAATGGCAAAAATCAATGAATATTGTAAATGCACAAACAGTAATTTCTCCGCATTGCAAGGTGCAATTCTGAAATTTTTTGCTTTTTCCTGCTCCTCTTAGCATGATAAAGAAGATTCAAAGAGAGTGAGATGCCAGCTCCTTTCATTCAGTCAGTAGCTTCAATCATTTCTGGTATATGAATAACATGATGTTTTTCAATGGCAAAAATCAATGAATATTGTAAATGCACAAACAGTAATTTCTCCGCATTGCAAGGTGAAATTCTGAAATTTTTTGCTTTTTCCTGCTCCTCTTAGCATGATAAAGAAGATTCAAAGAGAGTAAGATGCCAGCTCCTTTCATTCAGTCAGTAGCTTCAATCATTTCTGGACGTTTTTCAATGGCAAAAATCAATGAATATTGTAAATGCACAAACAGTAATTTCTCCGCATTGCAAGGTGCAATTCTGAAATTTTTTGCTTTTTCCTGCTCCTCTTAGCATGATAAACAAGATTCAAAGAGAGTGAGATGCCAGCTCCTTTCATTCAGTCAGTAGCTTCAATCATTTCTGGACGTTTTTCAATGGCAAAAATCAATGAATATTGTAAATACACAAACAGTAATTTCTCCGCATTGCAAGGTGCAATTCTGAAATTTTTTGCTTTTTCCTGCTCCTCTTAGCATGATAAAGAAGATTCAAAGAGAGTGAGATGCCAGCTCCTTTCATTCAGTCAGTAGCTTCAAACATTTCTGGTATATGAATAACATGATGTTTTTCAATGGCAAAAATCAATGAATATTGTAAATGCACAAACAGTAATTTCTCCGCATTGCAAGGTGCAAGTCTGAAATTTTTTGCTTTTTCCTGCTCCTCTTAGCATGATAAAGAAGATTCAAAGAGAGTGAGATGCCAGCTACTTTCATTCAGTCAGTAGCTTCAATCATTTCTGGACGTTTTTCAATGGTAAAAATCAATGAATATTGTAAATGCACAAACAGTAATTTCTCCACATTGCAAGGTGCAATTCTGAAATTTTTTGCTTTTTCCTGCTCCTCTTAGCATGATAAAGAAGATTCAAAGAGAGTGAGATGCCAGCTCCTTTCATTCAGTCAGTAGCTTCAAACATTTCTGGTATATGAATAACATGATGTTTTTCAATGGCAAAAATCAATGAATATTGTAAATGCACAAACAGTAATTTCTCTGCATTGCAAGGTGCAATTCTGAAATTTTTTGCTTTTTCCTGCTCCTCTTAGCATGATAAAGAAGATTCAAAGAGAGTGAGATGCCAGCTACTTTCATTCAGTCAGTAGCTTCAATCATTTCTGGACGTTTTTCAATGGTAAAAATCAATGAATATTGTAAATGCACAAACAGTAATTTCTCCACATTGCAAGGTGCAATTCTGAAATTTTTTGCTTTTTCCTGCTCCTCTTAGCATGATAAAGAAGATTCAAAGAGAGTGAGATGCCAGCTCCTTTCATTCAGTCAGTAGCTTCAAACATTTCTGGTATATGAATAACATGATGTTTTTCAATGGCAAAAATCAATGAATATTGTAAATGCAAAAACAGTAATTTCTCCGCATTGCAAAGTGCAATTCTGAAATTTTTTGCTTTTTCCTGCTCCTCTTAGCATGATAAAGAAGATTCAAAGAGAGTGAGATGCCAGCTCCTTTCATTCAGTCAGTAGCTTCAAACATTTCTGGTATATGAATAACATGATGTTTTTCAATGGCAAAAATCAATGAATATTGTAAATGCACAAACAGTAATTTCTCCGCATTGCAAGGTGCAATTCTGAAATTTTTTGCTTTTTCCTGCTCCTCTTAGCATGATAAAGAATATTCAAAGAGAGTGAGATGCCAGCTCCTTTCATTCAGTCAGTAGCTTCAATCATTTCTGGATGTTTTTCAATGGCAAAAATCAATGAATATTGTAAATGCACAAACTGTAATTTCTCCGCATTGCAAGGTGCAATTCTGAAATTTTTGGCTTTTTCCTGCTCCTCTTAGCATGATAAAGAAGATTCAAAGAGAGTGAGATGCCAGCTCCTTTCATTCAGTCAGTAGCTTCAATCATTTCTGGACGTTTTTCAATGGCAAAAATCAATGAATATTGTAAATGCACAAACAGTAATTTCTCCGCATTGCAAGGTGCAATTCTGAAATTTTTTGCTTTTTCCTGCTCCTCTTAGCATGATAAAGAAGATTCAAAGAGAGTGAGATGCCAGCTCCTTTCATTCAGTCAGTACCTTCAATCATTTCTGGATGTTTTTCAATGGCAAAAATCAATGAATATTGTAAATGCACAAACAGTAATTTCTCCGCATTGCAAGGTGCAATTCTGAAATTTTTTGCTTTTTCCCGCTCCTCTTAGCATGATAAAGAAGATTCAAAGAGAGTGAGGTGCCAGCTCCTTTCATTCAGTCAGTAGCTTCAAACATTTCTGGTATATGAATAACATGTTTTTCAATGGCAAAAATCATTGAATATTGTAAATGCACAAACAGTAATTTCTCCGCATTGCAAGGTGAAATTCTGAAATTTTTTGATTTTTCCTGCTCCTCTTAGCATGATAAAGAAGATTCAAAGAGAGTGAGATGCCTGCTCCTTTCATTCAGTCAGTAGCTTCAATCATTTCTGGACGTTTTTCAATGGCAAAAATCAATGAATATTGTAAATGCACAAACAGTAATTTCTCCGCATTGCAAGGTGCAATTCTGAAATTTTTTGCTTTTTCCTGCTCCTCTTAGCATGATAAAGAAGATTCAAAGAGAGTGAGATGCCAGCTCCTTTCATTCAGTCAGTAGCTTCAATCATTTCTGGACGTTTTTCAATAGCAAAAATCAATGAATATTGTAAATGCACAAACAGTAATTTCTCCGCATTGCAAGGTGCAATTCTGAAATTTTTTGCTTTTTCCTGCTCCTCTTAGCATGATAAAGAAGATTCAAAGAGAGTGAGATGCCAGCTCCTTTCATTCAGTCAGTAGCTTCAAACATTTCTGGTATATGAATAACATGATGTTTTTCAATGGCAAAAATCAATGAATATTGTAAATGCACAAACAGTAATTTCTCCGCATTGCAAGGTGCAAGTCTGAAATTTTTTGCTTTTTCCTGCTCCTCTTAGCATGATAAAGAAGATTCAAAGAGAGTGAGATGCCAGCTACTTTCATTCAGTCAGTAGCTTCAATCATTTCTGGACGTTTTTCAATGGTAAAAATCAATGAATATTGTAAATGCACAAACAGTAATTTCTCCACATTGCAAGGTGCAATTCTGAAATTTTTTGCTTTTTCCTGCTCCTCTTAGCATGATAAAGAAGATTCAAAGAGAGTGATATGCCAGCTCCTTTCATTCAGTCAGTAGCTTCAATCATTTCTGGACGTTTTTCAATGGCAAAAATCAATGAATATTGTAAATGCACAAACAGTAATTTCTCCGCATTGCAAGGTGCAATTCTGAAATTTTTTGCTTTTTCCTGCTCCTCTTAGCATGATAAAGAAGATTCAAAGAGAGTGAGATGTCAGCTCCTTTCATTCAGTCAGTAGCTTCAATCATTTCTGGACGTTTTTCAATGGCAAAAATCAATGAATATTGTAAATGCACAAACAGTAATTTCTCCGCATTGCAAGGTGCAATTCTGAAATTTTTTGCTTTTTCCTGCTCCTCTTAGCATGATAAAGAAGATTCAAAGAGAGTGAGATGTCAGCTCCTTTCATTCAGTCAGTAGCTTCAAACATTTCTGGTATATGAATAACATGATGTTTTTCAATGGCAAAAATCAATGAATTTTGTAAATGCACAAACAGTAATTTCTCCGCATTGCAAGGTGCAATTCTGAAATTTTTTGCTTTTTCCTGCTCCTCTTAGCATGATAAAGAAGATTCAAAGAGAGTGAGATGCCAGCTCCTTTCATTCAGTCAGTAGCTTCAATCATTTCTGGTATATGAATAACATGATGTTTTTCAATGGCAAAAATCAATGAATATTGTAAATGCACAAACAGTAATTTCTCCGCATTGCAAGGTGCAATTCTGAAATTTTTTGCTTTTTCCTGCTCCTCTTAGCATGATAAAGAAGATTCAAAGAGAGTGAGATGCCAGCTCCTTTCATTCAGTCAGTAGCTTCAATCATTTCTGGACGTTTTTCAATGGCAAAAATCAATGAATATTGTAAATGCACAAACAGTAATTTCTCCGCATTGCAAGGTGCAATTCTGAAATTTTTTGCTTTTTCCTGCTCCTCTTAGCATGATAAACAAGATTCAAAGAGAGTGAGATGCCAGCTCCTTTCATTCAGTCAGTAGCTTCAATCATTTCTGGACGTTTTTCAATGGCAAAAATCAATGAATATTGTAAATGCACAAACAGTAATTTCTCCGCATTGCAAGGTGCAATTCTGAAATTTTTTGCTTTTTCCTGCTCCTCTTAGCATGATAAAGAAGATTCAAAGAGAGTGAGATGCCAGCTCCTTTCATTCAGTCAGTAGCTTCAAACATTTCTGGTATATGAATAACATGATGTTTTTCAATGGCAAAAATCAATGAATATTGTAAATGCACAAACAGTAATTTCTCCGCATTGCAAGGTGCAAGTCTGAAATTTTTTGCTTTTTCCTGCTCCTCTTAGCATGATAAAGAAGATTCAAAGAGAGTGAGATGCCAGCTACTTTCATTCAGTCAGTAGCTTCAATCATTTCTGGACGTTTTTCAATGGTAAAAATCAATGAATATTGTAAATGCACAAACAGTAATTTCTCCACATTGCAAGGTGCAATTCTGAAATTTTTTGCTTTTTCCTGCTCCTCTTAGCATGATAAAGAAGATTCAAAGAGAGTGAGATGCCAGCTCCTTTCATTCAGTCAGTAGCTTCAAACATTTCTGGTATATGAATAACATGATGTTTTTCAATGGCAAAAATCAATGAATATTGTAAATGCACAAACAGTAATTTCTCTGCATTGCAAGGTGCAATTCTGAAATTTTTTGCTTTTTCCTGCTCCTCTTAGCATGATAAAGAAGATTCAAAGAGAGTGAGATGCCAGCTACTTTCATTCAGTCAGTAGCTTCAATCATTTCTGGACGTTTTTCAATGGTAAAAATCAATGAATATTGTAAATGCACAAACAGTAATTTCTCCACATTGCAAGGTGCAATTCTGAAATTTTTTGCTTTTTCCTGCTCCTCTTAGCATGATAAAGAAGATTCAAAGAGAGTGAGATGCCAGCTCCTTTCATTCAGTCAGTAGCTTCAAACATTTCTGGTATATGAATAACATGATGTTTTTCAATGGCAAAAATCAATGAATATTGTAAATGCACAAACAGTAATTTCTCCGCATTGCAAGGTGCAATTCTGAAATTTTTTGCTTTTTCCTGCTCCTCTTAGCATGATAAAGAATATTCAAAGAGAGTGAGATGCCAGCTCCTTTCATTCAGTCAGTAGCTTCAATCATTTCTGGATGTTTTTCAATGGCAAAAATCAATGAATATTGTAAATGCACAAACTGTAATTTCTCCGCATTGCAAGGTGCAATTCTGAAATTTTTGGCTTTTTCCTGCTCCTCTTAGCATGATAAAGAAGATTCAAAGAGAGTGAGATGCCAGCTCCTTTCATTCAGTCAGTAGCTTCAATCATTTCTGGACGTTTTTCAATGGCAAAAATCAATGAATATTGTAAATGCACAAACAGTAATTTCTCCGCATTGCAAGGTGCAATTCTGAAATTTTTTGCTTTTTCCTGCTCCTCTTAGCATATGATAAAGAAGATTCAAAGAGAGTGAGATGCCAGCTCCTTTCATTCAGTCAGTACCTTCAATCATTTCTGGATGTTTTTCAATGGCAAAAATCAATGAATATTGTAAATGCACAAACAGTAATTTCTCCGCATTGCAAGGTGCAATTCTGAAATTTTTTGCTTTTTCCCGCTCCTCTTAGCATGATAAAGAAGATTCAAAGAGAGTGAGGTGCCAGCTCCTTTCATTCAGTCAGTAGCTTCAAACATTTCTGGTATATGAATAACATGTTTTTCAATGGCAAAAATCATTGAATATTGTAAATGCACAAACAGTAATTTCTCCGCATTGCAAGGTGAAATTCTGAAATTTTTTGATTTTTCCTGCTCCTCTTAGCATGATAAAGAAGATTCAAAGAGAGTGAGATGCCTGCTCCTTTCATTCAGTCAGTAGCTTCAATCATTTCTGGACGTTTTTCAATGGCAAAAATCAATGAATATTGTAAATGCACAAACAGTAATTTCTCCGCATTGCAAGGTGCAATTCTGAAATTTTTTGCTTTTTCCTGCTCCTCTTAGCATGATAAAGAAGATTCAAAGAGAGTGAGATGCCAGCTCCTTTCATTCAGTCAGTAGCTTCAATCATTTCTGGACGTTTTTCAATGGCAAAAATCAATGAATATTGTAAATGCACAAACAGTAATTTCTCCGCATTGCAAGGTGCAATTCTGAAATTTTTTGCTTTTTCCTGCTCCTCTTAGCATGATAAAGAAGATTCAAAGAGAGTGAGATGCCAGCTCCTTTCATTCAGTCAGTAGCTTCAAACATTTCTGGTATATGAATAACATGATGTTTTTCAATGGCAAAAATCAATGAATATTGTAAATGCACAAACAGTAATTTCTCCGCATTGCAAGGTGCAAGTCTGAAATTTTTTGCTTTTTCCTGCTCCTCTTAGCATGATAAAGAAGATTCAAAGAGAGTGAGATGCCAGCTACTTTCATTCAGTCAGTAGCTTCAATCATTTCTGGACGTTTTTCAATGGTAAAAATCAATGAATATTGTAAATGCACAAACAGTAATTTCTCCACATTGCAAGGTGCAATTCTGAAATTTTTTGCTTTTTCCTGCTCCTCTTAGCATGATAAAGAAGATTCAAAGAGAGTGATATGCCAGCTCCTTTCATTCAGTCAGTAGCTTCAATCATTTCTGGACGTTTTTCAATGGCAAAAATCAATGAATATTGTAAATGCACAAACAGTAATTTCTCCGCATTGCAAGGTGCAATTCTGAAATTTTTTGCTTTTTCCTGCTCCTCTTAGCATGATAAAGAAGATTCAAAGAGAGTGAGATGTCAGCTCCTTTCATTCAGTCAGTAGCTTCAATCATTTCTGGACGTTTTTCAATGGCAAAAATCAATGAATATTGTAAATGCACAAACAGTAATTTCTCCGCATTGCAAGGTGCAATTCTGAAATTTTTTGCTTTTTCCTGCTCCTCTTAGCATGATAAAGAAGATTCAAAGAGAGTGAGATGTCAGCTCCTTTCATTCAGTCAGTAGCTTCAAACATTTCTGGTATATGAATAACATGATGTTTTTCAATGGCAAAAATCAATGAATTTTGTAAATGCACAAACAGTAATTTCTCCGCATTGCAAGGTGCAATTCTGAAATTTTTTGCTTTTTCCTGCTCCTCTTAGCATGATAAAGAAGATTCAAAGAGAGTGAGATGCCAGCTCCTTTCATTCAGTCAGTAGCTTCAATCATTTCTGGTATATGAATAACATGATGTTTTTCAATGGCAAAAATCAATGAATATTGTAAATGCACAAACAGTAATTTCTCCGCATTGCAAGGTGCAATTCTGAAATTTTTTGCTTTTTCCTGCTCCTCTTAGCATGATAAAGAAGATTCAAAGAGAGTGAGATGCCAGCTCCTTTCATTCAGTCAGTAGCTTCAATCATTTCTGGACGTTTTTCAATGGCAAAAATCAATGAATATTGTAAATGCACAAACAGTAATTTCTCCGCATTGCAAGGTGCAATTCTGAAATTTTTTGCTTTTTCCTGCTCCTCTTAGCATGATAAACAAGATTCAAAGAGAGTGAGATGCCAGCTCCTTTCATTCAGTCAGTAGCTTCAATCATTTCTGGACGTTTTTCAATGGCAAAAATCAATGAATATTGTAAATGCACAAACAGTAATTTCTCCGCATTGCAAGGTGCAATTCTGAAATTTTTTGCTTTTTCCTGCTCCTCTTAGCATGATAAAGAAGATTCAAAGAGAGTGAGATGCCAGCTCCTTTCATTCAGTCAGTAGCTTCAAACATTTCTGGTATATGAATAACATGATGTTTTTCAATGGCAAAAATCAATGAATATTGTAAATGCACAAACAGTAATTTCTCCGCATTGCAAGGTGCAAGTCTGAAATTTTTTGCTTTTTCCTGCTCCTCTTAGCATGATAAAGAAGATTCAAAGAGAGTGAGATGCCAGCTACTTTCATTCAGTCAGTAGCTTCAATCATTTCTGGACGTTTTTCAATGGTAAAAATCAATGAATATTGTAAATGCACAAACAGTAATTTCTCCACATTGCAAGGTGCAATTCTGAAATTTTTTGCTTTTTCCTGCTCCTCTTAGCATGATAAAGAAGATTCAAAGAGAGTGAGATGCCAGCTCCTTTCATTCAGTCAGTAGCTTCAAACATTTCTGGTATATGAATAACATGATGTTTTTCAATGGCAAAAATCAATGAATATTGTAAATGCACAAACAGTAATTTCTCTGCATTGCAAGGTGCAATTCTGAAATTTTTTGCTTTTTCCTGCTCCTCTTAGCATGATAAAGAAGATTCAAAGAGAGTGAGATGCCAGCTACTTTCATTCAGTCAGTAGCTTCAATCATTTCTGGACGTTTTTCAATGGTAAAAATCAATGAATATTGTAAATGCACAAACAGTAATTTCTCCACATTGCAAGGTGCAATTCTGAAATTTTTTGCTTTTTCCTGCTCCTCTTAGCATGATAAAGAAGATTCAAAGAGAGTGAGATGCCAGCTCCTTTCATTCAGTCAGTAGCTTCAAACATTTCTGGTATATGAATAACATGATGTTTTTCAATGGCAAAAATCAATGAATATTGTAAATGCACAAACAGTAATTGCTCCGCATTGCAAGGTGCAATTCTGAAATTTTTTGCTTTTTCCTGCTCCTCTTAGCATGATAAAGAAGATTCAAAGAGAGTGAGATGCCAGCTCCTTTCATTCAGTCAGTAGCTTCAAACATTTCTGGTATATGAATAACATGATGTTTTTCAATGGCAAAAATCAATGAATATTGAAAATGCACAAACAGTAATTTCTCCGCATTGCAATGTGCAATTCTGAAATTTTTTGCTTTTTCCTGCTCCTCTTAGCATGATAAAGAATATTCAAAGAGAGTGAGATGCCAGCTCATTTCATTCAGTCAGTAGCTTCAATCATTTCTGGATGTTTTTCAATGGCAAAAATCAATGAATATTGTAAATGCACAAACTGTAATTTCTCCGCATTGCAAGGTGCAATTCTGAAATTTTTGGCTTTTTCCTGCTCCTCTTAGCATGATAAAGAAGATTCAAAGAGAGTGAGATGCCAGCTCCTTTCATTCAGTCAGTAGCTTCAATCATTTCTGGACGTTTTTCAATGGCAAAAATCAATGAATATTGTAAATGCACAAACAGTAATTTCTCCGCATTGCAAGGTGCAATTCTGAAATTTTTTGCTTTTTCCTGCTCCTCTTAGCATGATAAAGAAGATTCAAAGAGAGTGAGATGCCAGCTCCTTTCATTCAGTCAGTACCTTCAATCATTTCTGGATGTTTTTCAATGGCAAAAATCAATGAATATTGTAAATGCACAAACAGTAATTTCTCCGCATTGCAAGGTGCAATTCTGAAATTTTTTGCTTTTTCCCGCTCCTCTTAGCATGATAAAGAAGATTCAAAGAGAGTGAGGTGCCAGCTCCTTTCATTCAGTCAGTAGCTTCAAACATTTCTGGTATATGAATAACATGTTTTTCAATGGCAAAAATCATTGAATATTGTAAATGCACAAACAGTAATTTCTCCGCATTGCAAGGTGCAATTCTGAAATTTTTTGATTTTTCCTGCTCCTCTTAGCATGATAAAGAAGATTCAAAGAGAGTGAGATGCCAGCTCCTTTCATTCAGTCAGTAGCTTCAATCATTTCTGGACGTTTTTCAATGGCAAAAATCAATGAATATTGTAAATGCACAAACAGTAATTTCTCCGCATTGCAAGGTGCAATTCTGAAATTTTTTGCTTTTTCCTGCTCCTCTTAGCATGATAAATAAGATTCAAAGAGAGTGAGATGCCAGCTCCTTTCATTCAGTCAGTAGCTTCAATCATTTCTGGACGTTTTTCAATGGCAAAAATCAATGAATATTGTAAATGCACAAACAGTAATTTCTCCGCATTGCAAGGTGCAATTCTGAAATTTTTTGCTTTTTCCTGCTCCTCTTAGCATGATAAAGAAGATTCAAAGAGAGTGAGATGCCAGCTCCTTTCATTCAGTCAGTAGCTTCAAACATTTCTGGTATATGAATAACATGATGTTTTTCAATGGCAAAAATCAATGAATATTGTAAATGCACAAACAGTAATTTCTCCGCATTGCAAGGTGCAAGTCTGAAATTTTTTGCTTTTTCCTGCTCCTCTTAGCATGATAAAGAAGATTCAAAGAGAGTGAGATGCCAGCTACTTTCATTCAGTCAGTAGCTTCAATCATTTCTGGACGTTTTTCAATGGTAAAAATCAATGAATATTGTAAATGCACAAACAGTAATTTCTCCACATTGCAAGGTGCAATTCTGAAATTTTTTGCTTTTTCCTGCTCCTCTTAGCATGATAAAGAAGATTCAAAGAGAGTGAGATGCCAGCTCCTTTCATTCAGTCAGTAGCTTCAAACATTTCTGGTATATGAATAACATGATGTTTTTCAATGGCAAAAATCAATGAATATTGTAAATGCACAAACAGTAATTTCTCCGCATTGCAAGGTGCAATTCTGAAATTTTTTGCTTTTTCCTGCTCCTCTTAGCATGATAAAGAAGATTCAAAGAGAGTGAGATGCCAGCTCCTTTCATTCAGTCAGTAGCTTCAAACATTTCTGGTATATGAATAACATGATGTTTTTCAATGGCAAAAATCAATGAATATTGTAAATGCACAAAGAGTAATTTCTCCGCATTGCAAGGTGCAATTCTGAAATTTTTTGCTTTTTCCTGCTCCTCTTAGCATGATAAAGAAGATTCAAAGAGAGTGAGATGCCAGCTCCTTTCATTCAGTCAGTAGCTTCAATCATTTCTGGACGTTTTTCAATGGCAAAAATCAATGAATATTGTAAATGCACAAACAGTAATTTCTCCGCATTGCAAGGTGCAATTCTGAATTTTTTTGCTTTTTCCTGCTCCTCTTAGCATGATAAAGAAGATTCAAAGAGAGTGAGATGCCAGCTCCTTTCATTCAGTCAGTAGCTTCAATCATTTCTGGACGTTTTTCAATGGCAAAAATCAATGAATATTGTAAATGCACAAACAGTAATTTCTCCGCATTGCAAGGTGCAATTCTGAAATTTTTTGCTTTTTCCTGCTCCTCTTAGCATGATAAAGAAGATTCAAAGAGAGTGAGATGCCAGCTCCTTTCATTCAGTCAGTAGCTACAAACATTTCTGGTATATGAATAACATGATGTTTTTCAATGGCAAAAATCAATGAATATTGTAAATGCACAAACAGTAATTTCTCCGCATTGCAAGGTGCAATTCTGAAATTTTTTGCTTTTTCCTGCTCCTCTTAGCATGATAAAGAAGATTCAAAGAGAGTGAGATGCCAGCTCCTTTCATTCAGTCAGTAGCTTCAATCATTTCTGGACGTTTTTCAATGGCAAAAATCAATGAATATTGTAAATGCACAAACAGTAATTTCTCCGCATTGCAAGGTGCAATTCTGAAATTTTTTGCTTTTTCCTGCTCCTCTTAGCATGATAAAGAAGATTCAAAGAGAGTGAGATGCCAGCTCCTTTCATTCAGTCAGTAGCTTCAATCATTTCTGGACGTTTTTCAATGGCAAAAATCAATGAATATTGTAAATGCACAAACAGTAATTTCTCCGCATTGCAAGGTGCAATTCTGAAATTTTTTGCTTTTTCCTGCTCCTCTTAGCATGACAAAGAAGATTCAAAGAGAGTAAGATGCCAGCTCCTTTCATTCAGTCAGTAGCTTCAATCATTTCTGGTATATGAATAACATGATGTTTTTCAATGGCAAAAATCAATGAATATTGTAAATGCACAAACAGTAATTTCTCCGCATTGCAAGGTGCAATTCTGAAATTTTTTGCTTTTTCCTGCTCCTCTTAGCATGATAAAGAAGATTCAAAGAGAGTGAGATGCCAGCTCCTTTCATTCAGTCAGTAGCTTCAATCATTTCTGGACGTTTTTCAATGGCAAAAATCAATGAATATTGTAAATGCACAAACAGTAATTTCTCCGCATTGCAAGGTGCAATTCTGAAATTTTTTGCTTTTTCCTGCTCCTCTTAGCATGATAAAGAAGATTCAAAGAGAGTGAGATGCCAGCTCCTTTCATTCAGTCAGTAGCTTCAATCATTTCTGGACGTTTTTCAATGGCAAAAATCAATGAATATTGTAAATGCACAAACAGTAATTTCTCCGCATTGCAAGGTGCAATTCTGAAATTTTTTGCTTTTTCCTGCTCCTCTTAGCATGATAAAGAAGATTCAAAGAGAGTGAGATGCCAGGTCCTTTCATTCAGTCAGTAGCTTCAAACATTTCTGGTATATGAATAATATGATGTTTTTCAATGGCAAAAATCAATGAATATTGTAAAAGCACAAACAGTAATTTCTCCGCATTGCAAGGTGCAATTCTGAAATTTTTTGCTTTTTCCTGCTCCTCTTAGCATGATAAAGAAGATTCAAAGAGAGTGAGATGCCAGCTCCTTTCATTCAGTCAGTAGCTTCAATCATTTCTGGACGTTTTTCAATGGCAAAAATCAATGAATATTGTAAATGCACAAACAGTAATTTCTCCGCATTGCAAGGTGCAATTCTGAAATTTTTTGCTTTTTCCTGCTCCTCTTAGCATGATAAAGAAGATTCAAAGAGAGTGAGATGCCAGCTCCTTTCATTCAGTCAGTAGCTTCAATCATTTCTGGTATATGAATAACATGATGTTTTTCAATGGCAAAAATCAATGAATATTGTAAATGCACAAACAGTAATTTCTCCGCATTGCAATTTGCAATTCTGAAATTTTTTGCTTTTTCCTGCTCCTCTTAGCATGATAAAGAAGATTCAAAGAGAGTGAGATGCCAGCTCCTTTCATTCAGTCAGTAGCTTCAATCATTTCTGGACGTTTTTCAATGGCAAAAATCAATGAATATTGTAAATGCACAAACAGTAATTTCTCCGCATTGCAAGGTGCAATTCTGAAATTTTTTGCTTTTTCCTGCTCCTCTTAGCATGATAAAGAAGATTCAAAGAGAGTGAGATGCCAGCTCCTTTCATTCAGTCAGTAGCTTCAATCATTTCTGGACGTTTTTCAATGGCAAAAATCAATGAATATTGTAAATGCACAAACAGTAATTTCTCCGCATTGCAAGGTGCAATTCTGAAATTTTTTGCTTTTTCCTGCTCCTCTTAGCATGACAAAGAAGATTCAAAGAGAGTAAGATGCCAGCTCCTTTCATTCAGTCAGTAGCTTCAATCATTTCTGGTATATGAATAACATGATGTTTTTCAATGGCAAAAATCAATGAATATTGTAAATGCACAAACAGTAATTTCTCCGCATTGCAAGGTGCAATTCTGAAATTTTTTGCTTTTTCCTGCTCCTCTTAGCATGATAAAGAAGATTCAAAGAGAGTGAGATGCCAGCTCCTTTCATTCAGTCAGTAGCTTCAATCATTTCTGGACGTTTTTCAATGGCAAAAATCAATGAATATTGTAAATGCACAAACAGTAATTTCTCCGCATTGCAAGGTGCAATTCTGAAATTTTTTGCTTTTTCCTGCTCCTCTTAGCATGATAAAGAAGATTCAAAGAGAGTGAGATGCCAGCTCCTTTCATTCAGTCAGTAGCTTCAATCATTTCTGGACGTTTTTCAATGGCAAAAATCAATGAATATTGTAAATGCACAAACAGTAATTTCTCCGCATTGCAAGGTGCAATTCTGAAATTTTTTGCTTTTTCCTGCTCCTCTTAGCATGATAAAGAAGATTCAAAGAGAGTGAGATGCCAGGTCCTTTCATTCAGTCAGTAGCTTCAAACATTTCTGGTATATGAATAATATGATGTTTTTCAATGGCAAAAATCAATGAATATTGTAAAAGCACAAACAGTAATTTCTCCGCATTGCAAGGTGCAATTCTGAAATTTTTTGCTTTTTCCTGCTCCTCTTAGCATGATAAAGAAGATTCAAAGAGAGTGAGATGCCAGCTCCTTTCATTCAGTCAGTAGCTTCAATCATTTCTGGACGTTTTTCAATGGCAAAAATCAATGAATATTGTAAATGCACAAACAGTAATTTCTCCGCATTGCAAGGTGCAATTCTGAAATTTTTTGCTTTTTCCTGCTCCTCTTAGCATGATAAAGAAGATTCAAAGAGAGTGAGATGCCAGCTCCTTTCATTCAGTCAGTAGCTTCAATCATTTCTGGTATATGAATAACATGATGTTTTTCAATGGCAAAAATCAATGAATATTGTAAATGCACAAACAGTAATTTCTCCGCATTGCAAGTTGCAATTCTGAAATTTTTTGCTTTTTCCTGCTCCTCTTAGCATGATAAAGAAGACTCAAAGAGAGTGAGATGCCAGCTCCTTTCATTCAGTCAGTAGCTTCAATCATTTCTGGACGTTTTTCAATGGCAAAAATCAATGAATATTGTAAATGCACAAACAGTAATTTCTCCGCATTGCAAGGTGCAATTCTGAAATTTTTTGCTTTTTCCTGCTCCTCTTAGCATGATAAAGAAGATTCAAAGAGAGTGAGATGCCAGCTCCTTTCATTCAGTCAGTAGCTTCAATCATTTCTGGACGTTTTTCAATGGCAAAAATCAATGAATATTGTAAATGCACAAACAGTAATTTCTCCGCATTGCAAGGTGCAATTCTGAAATTTTTTGCTTTTTCCTGCTCCTCTTAGCATGATAAAGAAGATTCAAAGAGAGTGAGATGCCAGCTCCTTTCATTCAGTCAGTAGCTTCAAACATTTCTGGTATATGAATAACGATGTTTTTCAATGGCAAAAATCAATGAATATTGTAAATGCACAAACAGTAATTTCTCCGCATTGCAAGGTGCAATTCTGAAATTTTTTGCTTTTTCCTGCTCCTCTTAGCATGATAAAGAAGATTCAAAGAGAGTGAGATGCCAGCTGCTTTCATTCAGTCAGTAGCTTCAATCATTTCTGGTATA
The DNA here is from genome assembly GCF_046119375.1 of Phyllobates terribilis. NCBI lineage: Eukaryota > Metazoa > Chordata > Amphibia > Anura > Dendrobatidae > Phyllobates > Phyllobates terribilis. The sequence continues at coordinate 82,444 of NW_027364403.1, forward strand.
TGAATAACATGATGTTTTTCAATGGCAAAAATCAATGAATATTGTAAATGCACAAACAGTAATTTCTCCACATTGTAAGGTGCAATTCTGAAATTTTTTGCTTTTTCCTGCTCCTCTTAGCATGATAAAGAAGATTCAAAGAGAGTGAGATGCCAGCTCCTTTCATTCAGTCAGTAGCTTCAATCATTTCTGGACGTTTTTCAATGGCAAAAATCAATGAATATTGTAAATGCACAAACAGTAATTTCTCCGCATTGCAAGGTGCAATTCTGAAATTTTTTGCTTTTTCCTGCTCCTCTTAGCATGATAAAGAAGATTCAAAGAGAGTGAGATGCCAGCTCCTTTCATTCAGTCAGTAGCTACAAACATTTCTGGTATATGAATAACATGATGTTTTTCAATGGCAAAAATCAATGAATATTGTAAATGCACAAACAGTAATTTCTCCGCATTGCAAGGTGCAATTCTGAAATTTTTTGCTTTTTCCTGCTCCTCTTAGCATGATAAAGAAGATTCAAAGAGAGTGAGATGCCAGCTCCTTTCATTCAGTCAGTAGCTTCAATCATTTCTGGACGTTTTTCAATGGCAAAAATCAATGAATATTGTAAATGCACAAACAGTAATTTCTCCGCATTGCAAGGTGCAATTCTGAATTTTTTTGCTTTTTCCTGCTCCTCTTAGCATGACAAAGAAGATTCAAAGAGAGTAAGATGCCAGCTCCTTTCATTCAGTCAGTAGCTTCAATCATTTCTGGTATATGAATAACATGATGTTTTTCAATGGCAAAAATCAATGAATATTGTAAATGCACAAACAGTAATTTCTCCGCATTGCAAGGTGCAATTCTGAAATTTTTTGCTTTTTCCTGCTCCTCTTAGCATGATAAAGAAGATTCAAAGAGAGTGAGATGCCAGCTCCTTTCATTCAGTCAGTAGCTTCAATCATTTCTGGACGTTTTTCAATGGCAAAAATCAATGAATATTGTAAATGCACAAACAGTAATTTCTCCGCATTGCAAGGTGCAATTCTGAAATTTTTTGCTTTTTCCTGCTCCTCTTAGCATGATAAAGAAGATTCAAAGAGAGTGAGATGCCAGCTCCTTTCATTCAGTCAGTAGCTTCAATCATTTCTGGACGTTTTTCAATGGCAAAAATCAATGAATATTGTAAATGCACAAACAGTAATTTCTCCGCATTGCAAGGTGCAATTCTGAAATTTTTTGCTTTTTCCTGCTCCTCTTAGCATGATAAAGAAGATTCAAAGAGAGTGAGATGCCAGGTCCTTTCATTCAGTCAGTAGCTTCAAACATTTCTGGTATATGAATAATATGATGTTTTTCAATGGCAAAAATCAATGAATATTGTAAAAGCACAAACAGTAATTTCTCCGCATTGCAAGGTGCAATTCTGAAATTTTTTGCTTTTTCCTGCTCCTCTTAGCATGATAAAGAAGATTCAAAGAGAGTGAGATGCCAGCTCCTTTCATTCAGTCAGTAGCTTCAATCATTTCTGGACGTTTTTCAATGGCAAAAATCAATGAATATTGTAAATGCACAAACAGTAATTTCTCCGCATTGCAAGGTGCAATTCTGAAATTTTTTGCTTTTTCCTGCTCCTCTTAGCATGATAAAGAAGATTCAAAGAGAGTGAGATGCCAGCTCCTTTCATTCAGTCAGTAGCTTCAATCATTTCTGGTATATGAATAACATGATGTTTTTCAATGGCAAAAATCAATGAATATTGTAAATGCACAAACAGTAATTTCTCCGCATTGCAAGTTGCAATTCTGAAATTTTTTGCTTTTTCCTGCTCCTCTTAGCATGATAAAGAAGATTCAAAGAGAGTGAGATGCCAGCTCCTTTCATTCAGTCAGTAGCTTCAATCATTTCTGGACGTTTTTCAATGGCAAAAATCAATGAATATTGTAAATGCACAAACAGTAATTTCTCCGCATTGCAAGGTGCAATTCTGAAATTTTTTGCTTTTTCCTGCTCCTCTTAGCATGATAAAGAAGATTCAAAGAGAGTGAGATGCCAGCTCCTTTCATTCAGTCAGTAGCTTCAATCATTTCTGAACGTTTTTCAATGGCAAAAATCAATGAATATTGTAAATGCACAAACAGTAATTTCTCCGCATTGCAAGGTGCAATTCTGAAATTTTTTGCTTTTTCCTGCTCCTCTTAGCATGACAAAGAAGATTCAAAGAGAGTAAGATGCCAGCTCCTTTCATTCAGTCAGTAGCTTCAATCATTTCTGGTATATGAATAACATGATGTTTTTCAATGGCAAAAATCAATGAATATTGTAAATGCACAAACAGTAATTTCTCCGCATTGCAAGGTGCAATTCTGAAATTTTTTGCTTTTTCCTGCTCCTCTTAGCATGATAAAGAAGATTCAAAGAGAGTGAGATGCCAGCTCCTTTCATTCAGTCAGTAGCTTCAATCATTTCTGGACGTTTTTCAATGGCAAAAATCAATGAATATTGTAAATGCACAAACAGTAATTTCTCCGCATTGCAAGGTGCAATTCTGAAATTTTTTGCTTTTTCCTGCTCCTCTTAGCATGATAAAGAAGATTCAAAGAGAGTGAGATGCCAGCTCCTTTCATTCAGTCAGTAGCTTCAATCATTTCTGGACGTTTTTCAATGGCAAAAATCAATGAATATTGTAAATGCACAAACAGTAATTTCTCCGCATTGCAAGGTGCAATTCTGAAATTTTTTGCTTTTTCCTGCTCCTCTTAGCATGATAAAGAAGATTCAAAGAGAGTGAGATGCCAGGTCCTTTCATTCAGTCAGTAGCTTCAAACATTTCTGGTATATGAATAATATGATGTTTTTCAATGGCAAAAATCAATGAATATTGTAAAAGCACAAACAGTAATTTCTCCGCATTGCAAGGTGCAATTCTGAAATTTTTTGCTTTTTCCTGCTCCTCTTAGCATGATAAAGAAGATTCAAAGAGAGTGAGATGCCAGCTCCTTTCATTCAGTCAGTAGCTTCAATCATTTCTGGACGTTTTTCAATGGCAAAAATCAATGAATATTGTAAATGCACAAACAGTAATTTCTCCGCATTGCAAGGTGCAATTCTGAAATTTTTTGCTTTTTCCTGCTCCTCTTAGCATGATAAAGAAGATTCAAAGAGAGTGAGATGCCAGCTCCTTTCATTCAGTCAGTAGCTACAAACATTTCTGGTATATGAATAACATGATGTTTTTCAATGGCAAAAATCAATGAATATTGTAAATGCACAAACAGTAATTTCTCCGCATTGCAAGGTGCAATTCTGAAATTTTTTGCTTTTTCCTGCTCCTCTTAGCATGATAAAGAAGATTCAAAGAGAGTGAGATGCCAGCTCCTTTCATTCAGTCAGTAGCTTCAATCATTTCTGGACGTTTTTCAATGGCAAAAATCAATGAATATTGTAAATGCACAAACAGTAATTTCTCCGCATTGCAAGGTGCAATTCTGAATTTTTTTGCTTTTTCCTGCTCCTCTTAGCATGACAAAGAAGATTCAAAGAGAGTAAGATGCCAGCTCCTTTCATTCAGTCAGTAGCTTCAATCATTTCTGGTATATGAATAACATGATGTTTTTCAATGGCAAAAATCAATGAATATTGTAAATGCACAAACAGTAATTTCTCCGCATTGCAAGGTGCAATTCTGAAATTTTTTGCTTTTTCCTGCTCCTCTTAGCATGATAAAGAAGATTCAAAGAGAGTGAGATGCCAGCTCCTTTCATTCAGTCAGTAGCTTCAATCATTTCTGGACGTTTTTCAATGGCAAAAATCAATGAATATTGTAAATGCACAAACAGTAATTTCTCCGCATTGCAAGGTGCAATTCTGAAATTTTTTGCTTTTTCCTGCTCCTCTTAGCATGATAAAGAAGATTCAAAGAGAGTGAGATGCCAGCTCCTTTCATTCAGTCAGTAGCTTCAATCATTTCTGGACGTTTTTCAATGGCAAAAATCAATGAATATTGTAAATGCACAAACAGTAATTTCTCCGCATTGCAAGGTGCAATTCTGAAATTTTTTGCTTTTTCCTGCTCCTCTTAGCATGATAAAGAAGATTCAAAGAGAGTGAGATGCCAGGTCCTTTCATTCAGTCAGTAGCTTCAAACATTTCTGGTATATGAATAATATGATGTTTTTCAATGGCAAAAATCAATGAATATTGTAAAAGCACAAACAGTAATTTCTCCGCATTGCAAGGTGCAATTCTGAAATTTTTTGCTTTTTCCTGCTCCTCTTAGCATGATAAAGAAGATTCAAAGAGAGTGAGATGCCAGCTCCTTTCATTCAGTCAGTAGCTTCAATCATTTCTGGACGTTTTTCAATGGCAAAAATCAATGAATATTGTAAATGCACAAACAGTAATTTCTCCGCATTGCAAGGTGCAATTCTGAAATTTTTTGCTTTTTCCTGCTCCTCTTAGCATGATAAAGAAGATTCAAAGAGAGTGAGATGCCAGCTCCTTTCATTCAGTCAGTAGCTTCAATCATTTCTGGTATATGAATAACATGATGTTTTTCAATGGCAAAAATCAATGAATATTGTAAATGCACAAACAGTAATTTCTCCGCATTGCAAGTTGCAATTCTGAAATTTTTTGCTTTTTCCTGCTCCTCTTAGCATGATAAAGAAGATTCAAAGAGAGTGAGATGCCAGCTCCTTTCATTCAGTCAGTAGCTTCAATCATTTCTGGACGTTTTTCAATGGCAAAAATCAATGAATATTGTAAATGCACAAACAGTAATTTCTCCGCATTGCAAGGTGCAATTCTGAAATTTTTTGCTTTTTCCTGCTCCTCTTAGCATGATAAAGAAGATTCAAAGAGAGTGAGATGCCAGCTCCTTTCATTCAGTCAGTAGCTTCAATCATTTCTGAACGTTTTTCAATGGCAAAAATCAATGAATATTGTAAATGCACAAACAGTAATTTCTCCGCATTGCAAGGTGCAATTCTGAAATTTTTTGCTTTTTCCTGCTCCTCTTAGCATGACAAAGAAGATTCAAAGAGAGTAAGATGCCAGCTCCTTTCATTCAGTCAGTAGCTTCAATCATTTCTGGTATATGAATAACATGATGTTTTTCAATGGCAAAAATCAATGAATATTGTAAATGCACAAACAGTAATTTCTCCGCATTGCAAGGTGCAATTCTGAAATTTTTTGCTTTTTCCTGCTCCTCTTAGCATGATAAAGAAGATTCAAAGAGAGTGAGATGCCAGCTCCTTTCATTCAGTCAGTAGCTTCAATCATTTCTGGACGTTTTTCAATGGCAAAAATCAATGAATATTGTAAATGCACAAACAGTAATTTCTCCGCATTGCAAGGTGCAATTCTGAAATTTTTTGCTTTTTCCTGCTCCTCTTAGCATGATAAAGAAGATTCAAAGAGAGTGAGATGCCAGCTCCTTTCATTCAGTCAGTAGCTTCAATCATTTCTGGACGTTTTTCAATGGCAAAAATCAATGAATATTGTAAATGCACAAACAGTAATTTCTCCGCATTGCAAGGTGCAATTCTGAAATTTTTTGCTTTTTCCTGCTCCTCTTAGCATGATAAAGAAGATTCAAAGAGAGTGAGATGCCAGGTCCTTTCATTCAGTCAGTAGCTTCAAACATTTCTGGTATATGAATAATATGATGTTTTTCAATGGCAAAAATCAATGAATATTGTAAAAGCACAAACAGTAATTTCTCCGCATTGCAAGGTGCAATTCTGAAATTTTTTGCTTTTTCCTGCTCCTCTTAGCATGATAAAGAAGATTCAAAGAGAGTGAGATGCCAGCTCCTTTCATTCAGTCAGTAGCTTCAATCATTTCTGGACGTTTTTCAATGGCAAAAATCAATGAATATTGTAAATGCACAAACAGTAATTTCTCCGCATTGCAAGGTGCAATTCTGAAATTTTTTGCTTTTTCCTGCTCCTCTTAGCATGATAAAGAAGATTCAAAGAGAGTGAGATGCCAGCTCCTTTCATTCAGTCAGTAGCTTCAATCATTTCTGGTATATGAATAACATGATGTTTTTCAATGGCAAAAATCAATGAATATTGTAAATGCACAAACAGTAATTTCTCCGCATTGCAAGTTGCAATTCTGAAATTTTTTGCTTTTTCCTGCTCCTCTTAGCATGATAAAGAAGACTCAAAGAGAGTGAGATGCCAGCTCCTTTCATTCAGTCAGTAGCTTCAATCATTTCTGGACGTTTTTCAATGGCAAAAATCAATGAATATTGTAAATGCACAAACAGTAATTTCTCCGCATTGCAAGGTGCAATTCTGAAATTTTTTGCTTTTTCCTGCTCCTCTTAGCATGGTAAAGAAGATTCAAAGAGAGTGAGATGCCAGCTCCTTTCATTCAGTCAGTAGCTTCAATCATTTCTGGACGTTTTTCAATGGCAAAAATCAATGAATATTGTAAATGCACAAACAGTAATTTCTCCGCATTGCAAGGTGCAATTCTGAAATTTTTTGCTTTTTCCTGCTCCTCTTAGCATGATAAAGAAGATTCAAAGAGAGTGAGATGCCAGCTCCTTTCATTCAGTCAGTAGCTTCAAACATTTCTGGTATATGAATAACATGATGTTTTTCAATGGCAAAAATCAATGAATATTGTAAATGCACAAACAGTAATTTCTCCGCATTGCAAGGTGCAATTCTGAAATTTTTTGCTTTTTCCTGCTCCTCTTAGCATGATAAAGAAGATTCAAAGAGAGTGAGATGCCAGCTGCTTTCATTCAGTCAGTAGCTTCAATCATTTCTGGTATATGAATAACATGATGTTTTTCAATGGCAAAAATCAATGAATATTGTAAATGCACAAACAGTAATTTCTCCACATTGTAAGGTGCAATTCTGAAATTTTTTGCTTTTTCCTGCTCCTCTTAGCATGATAAAGAAGATTCAAAGAGAGTGAGATGCCAGCTCCTTTCATTCAGTCAGTAGCTTCAATCATTTCTGGACGTTTTTCAATGGCAAAAATCAATGAATATTGTAAATGCACAAACAGTAATTTCTCCGCATTGCAAGGTGCAATTCTGAAATTTTTTGCTTTTTCCTGCTCCTCTTAGCATGATAAAGAAGATTCAAAGAGAGTGAGATGCCAGCTCCTTTCATTCAGTCAGTAGCTACAAACATTTCTGGTATATGAATAACATGATGTTTTTCAATGGCAAAAATCAATGAATATTGTAAATGCACAAACAGTAATTTCTCCGCATTGCAAGGTGCAATTCTGAAATTTTTTGCTTTTTCCTGCTCCTCTTAGCATGATAAAGAAGATTCAAAGAGAGTGAGATGCCAGCTCCTTTCATTCAGTCAGTAGCTTCAATCATTTCTGGACGTTTTTCAATGGCAAAAATCAATGAATATTGTAAATGCACAAACAGTAATTTCTCCGCATTGCAAGGTGCAATTCTGAAATTTTTTGCTTTTTCCTGCTCCTCTTAGCATGATAAAGAAGATTCAAAGAGAGTGAGATGCCAGCTCCTTTCATTCAGTCAGTAGCTTCAATCATTTCTGGACGTTTTTCAATGTCAAAAATCAATGAATATTGTAAATGCACAAACAGTAATTTCTCCGCATTGCAAGGTGCAATTCTGAAATTTTTTGCTTTTTCCTGCTCCTCTTAGCATGACAAAGAAGATTCAAAGAGAGTAAGATGCCAGCTCCTTTCATTCAGTCAGTAGCTTCAATCATTTCTGGTATATGAATAACATGATGTTTTTCAATGGCAAAAATCAATGAATATTGTAAATGCACAAACAGTAATTTCTCCGCATTGCAAGGTGCAATTCTGAAATTTTTTGCTTTTTCCTGCTCCTCTTAGCATGATAAAGAAGATTCAAAGAGAGTGAGATGCCAGCTCCTTTCATTCAGTCAGTAGCTTCAATCATTTCTGGACGTTTTTCAATGGCAAAAATCAATGAATATTGTAAATGCACAAACAGTAATTTCTCCGCATTGCAAGGTGCAATTCTGAAATTTTTTGCTTTTTCCTGCTCCTCTTAGCATGATAAAGAAGATTCAAAGAGAGTGAGATGCCAGCTCCTTACATTCAGTCAGTAGCTTCAATCATTTCTGGACGTTTTTCAATGGCAAAAATCAATGAATATTGTAAATGCACAAACAGTAATTTCTCCGCATTGCAAGGTGCAATTCTATAATTTTTTGCTTTTTCCTGCTCCTCTTAGCATGATAAAGAAGATTCAAAGAGAGTGAGATGCCAGCTCCTTTCATTCAGTCAGTAGCTACAAACATTTCTGGTATATGAATAACATGATGTTGTTCAATGGCAAAAATCAATGAATATTGTAAATGCACAAACAGTAATTTCTCCGCATTGCAAGGTGCAATTCTGAAATTTTTTGCTTTTTCCTGCTCCTCTTAGCATGATAAAGAAGATTCAAAGAGAGTGAGATGCCAGCTCCTTTCATTCAGTCAGTAGCTTCAATCATTTCTGGACGTTTTTCAATGGCAAAAATCAATGAATATTGTAAATGCACAAACAGTAATTTCTCCGCATTGCAAGGTGCAATTCTGAAATTTTTTGCTTTTTCCTGCTCCTCTTAGCATGATAAAGAAGATTCAAAGAGAGTGAGATGCCAGCTCCTTTCATTCAGTCAGTAGCTTCAATCATTTCTGGACGTTTTTCAATGGCAAAAATCAATGAATATTGTAAATGCACAAACAGTAATTTCTCCGCATTGCAAGGTGCAATTCTGAAATTTTTTGCTTTTTCCTGCTCCTCTTAGCATGACAAAGAAGATTCAAAGAGAGTAAGATGCCAGCTCCTTTCATTCAGTCAGTAGCTTCAATCATTTCTGGTATATGAATAACATGATGTTTTTCAATGGCAAAAATCAATGAATATTGTAAATGCACAAACAGTAATTTCTCCGCATTGCAAGGTGCAATTCTGAAATTTTTTGCTTTTTCCTGCTCCTCTTAGCATGATAAAGAAGATTCAAAGAGAGTGAGATGCCAGCTCCTTTCATTCAGTCAGTAGCTTCAATCATTTCTGGACGTTTTTCAATGGCAAAAATCAATGAATATTGTAAATGCACAAACAGTAATTTCTCCGCATTGCAAGGTGCAATTCTGAAATTTTTTGCTTTTTCCTGCTCCTCTTAGCATGATAAAGAAGATTCAAAGAGAGTGAGATGCCAGCTCCTTTCATTCAGTCAGTAGCTTCAATCATTTCTGGACGTTTTTCAATGGCAAAAATCAATGAATATTGTAAATGCACAAACAGTAATTTCTCCGCATTGCAAGGTGCAATTCTGAAATTTTTTGCTTTTTCCTGCTCCTCTTAGCATGATAAAGAAGATTCAAAGAGAGTGAGATGCCAGCTCCTTTCATTCAGTCAGTAGCTTCAAACATTTCTGGTATATGAATAATATGATGTTTTTCAATGGCAAAAATCAATGAATATTGTAAAAGCACAAACAGTAATTTCTCCGCATTGCAAGGTGCAATTCTGAAATTTTTTGCTTTTTCCTGCTCCTCTTAGCATGATAAAGAAGATTCAAAGAGAGTGAGATGCCAGCTCCTTTCATTCAGTCAGTAGCTTCAATCATTTCTGGACGTTTTTCAATGGCAAAAATCAATGAATATTGTAAATGCACAAACAGTAATTTCTCCGCATTGCAAGGTGCAATTCTGAAATTTTTTGCTTTTTCCTGCTCCTCTTAGCATGATAAAGAAGATTCAAAGAGAGTGAGATGCCAGCTCCTTTCATTCAGTCAGTAGCTTCAATCATTTCTGGTATATGAATAACATGATGTTTTTCAATGGCAAAAATCAATGAATATTGTAAATGCACAAACAGTAATTTCTCCGCATTGCAAGTTGCAATTCTGAAATTTTTTGCTTTTTCCTGCTCCTCTTAGCATGATAAAGAAGATTCAAAGAGAGTGAGATGCCAGCTCCTTTCATTCAGTCAGTAGCTTCAATCATTTCTGGACGTTTTTCAATGGCAAAAATCAATGAATATTGTAAATGCACAAACAGTAATTTCTCCGCATTGCAAGGTGCAATTCTGAAATTTTTTGCTTTTTCCTGCTCCTCTTAGCATGATAAAGAAGATTCAAAGAGAGTGAGATGCCAGCTCCTTTCATTCAGTCAGTAGCTTCAATCATTTCTGGACGTTTTTCAATGGCAAAAATCAATGAATATTGTAAATGCACAAACAGTAATTTCTCCGCATTGCAAGGTGCAATTTTGAAATTTTTTGCTTTTTCCTGCTCCTCTTAGCATGATAAAGAAGATTCAAAGAGAGTGAGATGCCAGCTCCTTTCATTCAGTCAGTAGCTTCAAACATTTCTGGTATATGAATAACATGATGTTTTTCAATGGCAAAAATCAATGAATATTGTAAAAGCACAAACAGTAATTTCTCCGCATTGCAAGGTGCAATTCTGAAATTTTTTGCTTTTTCCTGCTCCTCTTAGCATGATAAAGAAGATTCAAAGAGAGTGAGATGCCAGCTCCTTTCATTCAGTCAGTAGCTTCAATCATTTCTGGACGTTTTTCAATGGCAAAAATCAATGAATATTGTAAATGCACAAACAGTAATTTCTCCGCATTGCAAGGTGCAATTCTGAAATTTTTTGCTTTTTCCTGCTCCTCTTAGCATGATAAAGAAGATTCAAAGAGAGTGAGATGCCAGCTCCTTTCATTCAGTCAGTAGCTTCAATCATTTCTGGTATATGAATAACATGATGTTTTTCAATGGCAAAAATCAATGAATATTGTAAATGCACAAACAGTAATTTCTCCACATTGCAAGGTGCAATTCTGAAATTTTTTGCTTTTTCCTGCTCCTCTTAGCATGATAAAGAAGACTCAAAGAGAGTGAGATGACAGCTCCTTTCATTCAGTCAGTAGCTTCAATCATTTCTGGACGTTTTTCAATGGCAAAAATCAATGAATATTGTAAATGCACAAACAGTAATTTCTCCGCATTGCAAGGTGCAATTCTGAAATTTTTTGCTTTTTCCTGCTCCTCTTAGCATGATAAAGAAGATTCAAAGAGAGCGAGATGCCAGCTCCTTTCATTCAGTCAGTAGCTTCAATCATTTCTGGTATATGAATAACATGATGTTTTTCAATGGCAAAAATCAATGAATATTGTAAATGCACAAACAGTAATTTCTCCGCATTGCAAGGTGCAATTCTGAAATTTTTTGCTTTTTCCTGCTCCTCTTAGCATGATAAAGAAGATTCAAAGAGAGTGAGATGCCAGCTCCTTTCATTCAGTCAGTAGCTTCAATCATTTCTGGACGTTTTTCAATGGCAAAAATCAATGAATATTGTAAATGCACAAACAGTAATTTCTCCGCATTGCAAGGTGCAATTCTGAAATTTTTTGCTTTTTCCTGCTCCTCTTAGCATGATAAAGAAGATTCAAAGAGAGTGAGATGCCAGCTCCTTTCATTCAGTCAGTAGCTTCAAACATTTCTGGTATATGAATAACATGATGTTTTTCAATGGCAAAAATCAATGAATATTGTAAATGCACAAACAGTAATTTCTCCGCATTGCAAGGTGCAATTCTGAAATTTTTTGCTTTTTCCTGCTCCTCTTAGCATGATAAAGAAGATTCAAAGAGAGTGAGATGCCAGCTCCTTTCATTCAGTCAGTAGCTTCAAACATTTCTGGTATATGAATAACATGATGTTTTTCAATGGCAAAAATCAATGAATATTGTAAATGCACAAAGAGTAATTTCTCCGCATTGCAAGGTGCAATTCTGAAATTTTTTGCTTTTTCCTGCTCCTCTTAGCATGATAAAGAAGATTCAAAGAGAGTGAGATGCCAGCTCCTTTCATTCAGTCAGTAGCTTCAATCATTTCTGGACGTTTTTCAATGGCAAAAATCAATGAATATTGTAAATGCACAAACAGTAATTTCTCCGCATTGCAAGGTGCAATTCTGAAATTTTTTGCTTTTTCCTGCTCCTCTTAGCATGATAAAGAAGATTCAAAGAGAGTGAGATGCCAGCTCCTTTCATTCAGTCAGTAGCTTCAATCATTTCTGGACGTTTTTCAATGGCAAAAATCAATGAATATTGTAAATGCACAAACAGTAATTTCTCCGCATTGCAAGGTGCAATTCTGAAATTTTTTGCTTTTTCCTGCTCCTCTTAGCATGATAAAGAAGATTCAAAGAGAGTGAGATGCCAGCTCCTTTCATTCAGTCAGTAGCTACAAACATTTCTGGTATATGAATAACATGATGTTTTTCAATGGCAAAAATCAATGAATATTGTAAATGCACAAACAGTAATTTCTCCGCATTGCAAGGTGCAATTCTGAAATTTTTTGCTTTTTCCTGCTCCTCTTAGCATGATAAAGAAGATTCAAAGAGAGTGAGATGCCAGCTCCTTTCATTCAGTCAGTAGCTTCAATCATTTCTGGACGTTTTTCAATGGCAAAAATCAATGAATATTGTAAATGCACAAACAGTAATTTCTCCGCATTGCAAGGTGCAATTCTGAAATTTTTTGCTTTTTCCTGCTCCTCTTAGCATGATAAAGAAGATTCAAAGAGAGTGAGATGCCAGCTCCTTTCATTCAGTCAGTAGCTTCAATCATTTCTGGACGTTTTTCAATGGCAAAAATCAATGAATATTGTAAATGCACAAACAGTAATTTCTCCGCATTGCAAGGTGCAATTCTGAAATTTTTTGCTTTTTCCTGCTCCTCTTAGCATGACAAAGAAGATTCAAAGAGAGTAAGATGCCAGCTCCTTTCATTCAGTCAGTAGCTTCAATCATTTCTGGTATATGAATAACATGATGTTTTTCAATGGCAAAAATCAATGAATATTGTAAATGCACAAACAGTAATTTCTCCGCATTGCAAGGTGCAATTCTGAAATTTTTTGCTTTTTCCTGCTCCTCTTAGCATGATAAAGAAGATTCAAAGAGAGTGAGATGCCAGCTCCTTTCATTCAGTCAGTAGCTTCAATCATTTCTGGACGTTTTTCAATGGCAAAAATCAATGAATATTGTAAATGCACAAACAGTAATTTCTCCGCATTGCAAGGTGCAATTCTGAAATTTTTTGCTTTATCCTGCTCCTCTTAGCATGATAAAGAAGATTCAAAGAGAGTGAGATGCCAGCTCCTTTCATTCAGTCAGTAGCTTCAATCATTTCTGGACGTTTTTCAATGGCAAAAATCAATGAATATTGTAAATGCACAAACAGTAATTTCTCCGCATTGCAAGGTGCAATTCTGAAATTTTTTGCTTTTTCCTGCTCCTCTTAGCATGATAAAGAAGATTCAAAGAGAGTGAGATGCCAGCTCGTTTCATTCAGTCAGTAGCTACAAACATTTCTGGTATATGAATAACATGATGTTTTTCAATGGCAAAAATCAATGAATATTGTAAAAGCACAAACAGTAATTTCTCCGCATTGCAAGGTGCAATTCTGAAATTTTTTGCTTTTTCCTGCTCCTCTTAGCATGATAAAGAAGATTCAAAGAGAGTGAGATGCCAGCTCCTTTCATTCAGTCAGTAGCTTCAATCATTTCTGGACGTTTTTCAATGGCAAAAATCAATGAATATTGTAAATGCACAAACAGTAATTTCTCCGCATTGCAAGGTGCAATTCTGAAATTTTTTGCTTTTTCCTGCTCCTCTTAGCATGATAAAGAAGATTCAAAGAGAGTGAGATGCCAGCTCCTTTCATTCAGTCAGTAGCTTCAATCATTTCTGGTATATGAATAACATGATGTTTTTCAATGGCAAAAATCAATGAATATTGTAAATGCACAAACAGTAATTTCTCCGCATTGCAAGTTGCAATTCTGAAATTTTTTGCTTTTTCCTGCTCCTCTTAGCATGATAAAGAAGATTCAAAGAGAGTGAGATGCCAGCTCCTTTCATTCAGTCAGTAGCTTCAATCATTTCTGGACGTTTTTCAATGGCAAAAATCAATGAATATTGTAAATGCACAAACAGTAATTTCTCCGCATTGCAAGGTGCAATTCTGAAATTTTTTGCTTTTTCCTGCTCCTCTTAGCATGATAAAGAAGATTCAAAGAGAGTGAGATGCCAGCTCCTTTCATTCAGTCAGTAGCTTCAATCATTTCTGGACGTTTTTCAATGGCAAAAATCAATGAATATTGTAAATGCACAAACAGTAATTTCTCCGCATTGCAAGGTGCAATTCTGAAATTTTTTGCTTTTTCCTGCTCCTCTTAGCATGATAAAGAAGATTCAAAGAGAGTGAGATGCCAGCTCCTTTCATTCAGTCAGTAGCTTCAAACATTTCTGGTATATGAATAACATGATGTTTTTCAATGGCAAAAATCAATGAATATTGTAAAAGCACAAACAGTAATTTCTCCGCATTGCAAGGTGCAATTCTGAAATTTTTTGCTTTTTCCTGCTCCTCTTAGCATGATAAAGAAGATTCAAAGAGAGTGAGATGCCAGCTCCTTTCATTCAGTCAGTAGCTTCAATCATTTCTGGACGTTTTTCAATGGCAAAAATCAATGAATATTGTAAATGCACAAACAGTAATTTCTCCGCATTGCAAGGTGCAATTCTGAAATTTTTTGCTTTTTCCTGCTCCTCTTAGCATGATAAAGAAGATTCAAAGAGAGTGAGATGCCAGCTCCTTTCATTCAGTCAGTAGCTTCAATCATTTCTGGTATATGAATAACATGATGTTTTTCAATGGCAAAAATCAATGAATATTGTAAATGCACAAACAGTAATTTCTCCACATTGCAAGGTGCAATTCTGAAATTTTTTGCTTTTTCCTGCTCCTCTTAGCATGATAAAGAAGATTCAAAGAGAGTGAGATGCCAGCTCCTTTCATTCAGTCAGTAGCTTCAATCATTTCTGGACGTTTTTCAATGGCAAAAATCCATGAATATTGTAAATGCACAAACAGTAATTTCTCCGCATTGCAAGGTGCAATTCTGAAATTTTTTGCTTTTTCCTGCTCCTCTTAGCATGATAAAGAAGATTCAAAGAGAGCGAGATGCCAGCTCCTTTCATTCAGTCAGTAGCTTCAATCATTTCTGGTATATGAATAACATGATGTTTTTCAATGGCAAAAATCAATGAATATTGTAAATGCACAAACAGTAATTTCTCCGCATTGCAAGGTGCAATTCTGAAATTTTTTGCTTTTTCCTGCTCCTCTTAGCATG
The DNA here is from genome assembly GCF_046119375.1 of Phyllobates terribilis. Lineage (NCBI taxonomy): Eukaryota > Metazoa > Chordata > Amphibia > Anura > Dendrobatidae > Phyllobates > Phyllobates terribilis. Next base: position 97,623 of record NW_027364403.1, read on the forward strand.
ATAAAGAAGATTCAAAGAGAGTGAGATGCCAGCTCCTTTCATTCAGTCAGTAGCTTCAATCATTTCTGGACGTTTTTCAATGGCAAAAATCAATGAATATTGTAAATGCACAAACAGTAATTTCTCCGCATTGCAAGGTGCAATTCTGAAATTTTTTGCTTTTTCCTGCTCCTCTTAGCATGATAAAGAAGATTCAAAGAGAGTGAGATGCCAGCTCCTTTCATTCAGTCAGTAGCTTCAATCATTTCTGGACGTTTTTCAATGGCAAAAATCAATGAATATTGTAAATGCACAAACAGTAATTTCTCCGCATTGCAAGGTGCAATTCTGAAATTTTTTGCTTTTTCCTGCTCCTCTTAGCATGATAAAGAAGATTCAAAGAGAGTGAGATGCCAGCTCCTTTCATTCAGTCAGTAGCTTCAATCATTTCTGGTATATGAATAACATGATGTTTTTCAATGGCAAAAATCAATGAATATTGTAAATGCACAAACAGTAATTTCTCCGCATTGCAAGGTGCAATTCTGAAATTTTTTGCTTTTTCCTGCTCCTCTTAGCATGATAAAGAAGATTCAAAGAGAGTGAGATGCCAGCTCCTTTCATTCAGTCAGTAGCTTCAATCATTTCTGGTATATGAATAACATGATGTTTTTCAATGGCAAAAATCAATGAATATTGTAAATGCACAAACAGTAATTTCTCCGCATTGCAAGTTGCAATTCTGAAATTTTTTGCTTTTTCCTGCTCCTCTTAGCATGATAAAGAACATTCAAAGAGAGTGAGATGCCAGCTCCTTTCATTCAGTCAGTAGCTTCAATTATTTCTGGACGTTTTTCAATGGCAAAAATCAATGAATATTGTAAATGCACAAACAGTAATTTCTCCGCATTGCAAAGTGCAATTCTGAAATTTTTTGCTTTTTCCTGCTCCTCTTAGCATGATAAAGAAGATTCAAAGAGAGTGAGATGCCAGCTCCTTTCATTCAGTCAGTTGCTTCAATCATTTCTGGACGTTTTTCAATGGCAAAAATCAATGAATATTGTAAATGCACAAACAGTAATTTCTCCGCATTGCAAGGTGCAATTCTGAAATTTTTTGCTTTTTCCTGCTCCTCTTAGCATGATAAAGAAGATTCAAAGAGAGTGAGATGCCAGCTCCTTTCATTCAGTCAGTAGCTTCAATCATTTCTGGATGTTTTTCAATGGCAAAAATCAATGAATATTGTAAATGCACAAACAGTAATTTCTCCGCATTGCAAGGTGCAATTCTGAAATTTCTTGCATTTTACTGCTCCTCAGCATGATAAAGAAGATTCAAAGAGAGTGAGATGCCAGCTCCTTTCATTCAGTCAGTAGCTTCAATCATTTCTGGACGTTTTTCAATGGCAAAAATCAATGAATATTGTAAATGCACAAACAGTAATTTCTCCGCATTGCAAGGTGCAATTCTGAAATTTTTTGCTTTTTCCTGCTCCTCTTAGCATGATAAAGAAGATTCAAAGAGAGTGAGATGCCAGCTCCTTTCATTCAGTCAGTAGCTTCAAACATTTTTGGTATATGAATAACATGATGTTTTTCAATGGCAAAAATCAATGAATATTGTAAATGCACAAACAGTAATTTCTCCGCATTGCAAGGTGCAATTCTGAAATTTTTTGCTTTTTCCTGCTCCTCTTAGCATGATAAAGAAGATTCAAAGAGAGTGAGATGCCAGCTCCTTTCATTCAGTCAGTAGCTTCAATCATTTCTATACGTTTTTCAATGGCAAAAATCAATGAATATTGTAAATGCACAAACAGTAATTTCTCCGCATTGCAAGGTGCAATTCTGAAATTTTTTGCTTTTTCCTGCTCCTCTTAGCATGATAAAGAAGATTCAAAGAGAGTGAGATGCCAGCTTCTTTCATTCAGTCAGTAGCTTCAAACATTTCTGGGATATGAATAACATGATGTTTTTCAATGGCAAAAATTAATGAATATTGTAAATGCACAAACAGTAATTTCTCCGCATTGCAAGGTGCAATTCTGAAATTTTTTGCTTTTTCCTGCTCCTCTTAGCATGATAAAGAAGATTCAAAGAGAGTGAGATGCCAGCTCCTTTCATTCAGTCAGTAGCTTCAATCATTTCTGGACGTTTTTCAATGGCAAAAATCAATGAATATTGTAAATGCACAAACAGTAATTTCTCCGCATTGCAAGGTGCAATTCTGAAATTTTTTGCTTTTTCCTGCTCCTCTTAGCATGATAAAGAAGATTCAAAGAGAGTGAGATGCCAGCTCCTTTCATTCAGTCAGTAGCTTCAATCATTTCTGGACGTTTTTCAATGGCAAAAATCAATGAATATTGTAAATGCACAAACAGTAATTTCTCCGCATTGCAAGGTGCAATTCTGAAATTTTTTGCTTTTTCCTGCTCCTCTTAGCATGATAAAGAAGATTCAAAGAGAGTGAGATGCCAGCTCCTTTCATTCAGTCAGTAGCTTCAATCATTTCTGGTATATGAATAACATGATGTTTTTCAATGGCAAAAATCAATGAATATTGTAAATGCACAAACAGTAATTTCTCCGCATTGCAAGTTGCAATTCTGAAATTTTTTGCTTTTTCCTGCTCCTCTTAGCATGATAAAGAAGATTCAAAGAGAGTGAGATGCCAGCTCCTTTCATTCAGTCAGTAGCTTCAATCATTTCTGGACGTTTTTCAATGGCAAAAATCAATGAATATTGTAAATGCACAAACAGTAATTTCTCCGCATTGCAAGGTGCAATTCTGAAATTTTTTGCTTTTTCCTGCTCCTCTTAGCATGATAAAGAAGATTCAAAGAGAGTGAGATGCCAGCTCCTTTCATTCAGTCAGTAGCTTCAATCATTTCTGGACGTTTTTCAATGGCAAAAATCAATGAATATTGTAAATGCACAAACAGTAATTTCTCCGCATTGCAAGGTGCAATTCTGAAATTTTTTGCTTTTTCCTGCTCCTCTTAGCATGATAAAGAAGATTCAAAGAGAGTGAGATGCCAGCTCCTTTCATTCAGTCAGTAGCTTCAATCATTTCTGGACGTTTTTCAATGGCAAAAATCAATGAATATTGTAAATGCACAAACAGTAATTTCTCCGCATTGCAAGGTGCAATTCTGAAATTTTTTGCTTTTTCCTGCTCCTTTTAGCATGATAAACAAGATTCAAAGAGAGTGAGATGCCAGCTCCTTTCATTCAGTCAGTAGCTTCAATCATTTATGGACGTTTTTCAATTGCAAAAATCATTGAATATTGTAAATGCACAAACAGTAATTTCTCCGCATTGCAAGGTGCAATTCTGAAATTTTTTACTTTTTCCTGCTCCTCTTAGCATGATAAAGAAGATTCAAAGAGAGTGAGATGCCAGCTCCTTTCATTCAGTCAGTAGCTTCAATCATTTCTGGTATATGAATAACATGATGTTTTTCAATCGCAAAAATCAATGAATATTGTAAATGCACAAACAGTAATTTCTCCGCATTGCAAGGTGCAATTCTGAAATTTTTTGCTTTTTCCTGCTCCTCTTAGCATGATAAAGAAGATTCAAAAAGAGTGAGATGCCAGCTCCTTTCATTCAGTCAGTAGCTTCAATCATTTCCGGACGTTTTTCAATGGCAAAAATCAATGAATATTGTAAATGCACAAACAGTAACTTCTCCGCATTGCAAGGTGTAATTCTGAAATTTTTTGCTTTTTCCTGCTCCTCTTAGCATGATAAAGAAGATTCAAAGAGAGTGAGATGCCAGCTCCTTTCCTTCAGTCAGTAGCTTCAATCATTTCTGGTATATGAATAACATGATGTTTTTCAATGGCAAAAATCAATGAATTTTGTAAATGCACAAACAGTAATTTCTCCGCATTGCAAGGCGCAATTCTGAAATTTTTTGCTTTTTCCTGCTCCTCTTAGCATGATAAAGAAGATTCAAAGAGAGTGAGATTCTAGCTCCTTTCATTCAGTCAGTAGCTTCAATCATTTCTGGACGTTTTTCAATGGCAAAAATCAATGAATATTGTAAATGCACAAACAGTAATTTCTCCGCATTGCAAGGTGCAATTCTGAAATTTTTTGCTTTTTCCTGCTCCTCTTAGCATGATAAACAAGATTCAAAGAGAGTGAGGTGCCAGCTCCTTTCATTCAGTCAGGAGCTTCAAACATTTCTGGTATATGAATAACATGTTTTTCAATGGCAAAAATCAATGAATATTGTAAATGCACAAACAGTAATTTCTCCGCATTGCAAGGTGCAATTCTGAAATTTTTTGCTTTTTCCTGCTCCTCTTAGCATGATAAAGAAGATTCAAAGAGAGTGAGATGCCAGCTCCTTTCATTCAGTCAGTAGCTTCAATCATTTCTGGACATTTTTCAATGGCAAAAATCAATGAATATTGTAAATGCACAAACAGTAATTTCTCCGCATTGCAAGGTGCAATTCTGAAATTTTTTGCTTTTTCCTGCTCCTCTTAGCATGATAAAGAAGATTCAAAGAGAGTGAGATGCCAGCTCCTTTCATTCAGTCAGTAGCTTCAATCATTTCTGGACGTTTTTCAATGGCAAAAATCAATGAATATTGTAAATGCACAAACTGTAATTTCTCCGCATTGCAAGGTGCAATTCTGAAATTTTTTGCTTTTTCCTGCTCCTCTTAGCATGATAAAGAAGATTCAAAGAGAGTGAGATGCCAGCTCCTTTCATTCAGTCAGTAGCTTCAATCATTTCTGGACGTTTTTCAATCGCAAAAATCAATGAATATTGTAAATGCACAAACAGTAATTTCTCCGCATTGCAAGATGCAATTCTGAAATTTTTTGCTTTTTCCTGCTCCTCTTAGCATGATAAAGAAGATTCAAAGAGAGTGAGATGCCAGCTCCTTTCATTCAGTCAGTAGCTTCAATCATTTCTGGACGTTTTTCAATGGCAAAAATCAATGAATATTGTAAATGCACAAACAGTAATTTCTCCGCATTGCAAGGTGCAATTCTGAAATTTTTTGCTTTTTCCTGCTCCTCTTAGCATGATAAAGAAGATTCAAAGAGAGTGAGATGCCAGCTCCTTTCATTCAGTCAGTAGCTTCAATCATTTCTGGTATATGAATAACATGATGTTTTTCAATGGCAAAAATCAATGAATTTTGTAAATGCACAAACAGTAATTTCTCAGCATTGCAAGGTGCAATTCTGAAATTTTTTGCTTTTTCCTGCTCCTCTTAGCATGATAAAGAAGATTCAAAGAGAGTGAGATGCCAGCTCCTTTCATTCAGTCAGTAGCTTCAATCATTTCTGGACATTTTTCAATGGCAAAAATCAATGAATATTGTAAATGCACAAACAGTAATTTCTCCGCATTGCAAGGTGCAATTCTGAAATTTTTTGCTTTTTCCTGCTCCTCTTAGCATGATAAAGAAGATTCAAAGAGAGTGAGATGTCAGCTCCTTTCATTCAGTCAGTAGCTTCAAACATTTCTGGTATATGAATAACATGATGTTTTTCAATGGCAAAAATCAATGAATATTGTAAATGCACAAACAGTAATTTCTCCGCATTGCAAGGTGCAATTCTGAAATTTTTTGCTTTTTCCTGCTCCTCTTAGCATGATAAAGAAGATTCAAAGAGAGTGAGATGCCAGCTCCTTTTATTCAGTCAGTAGCTTCAATCATTTCTGGTATATGAATAACATGATGTTTTTCAATGGCAAAAATCAATGAATTTTGTAAATGCACAAACAGTAATTTCTCAGCATTGCAAGGTGCAATTCTGAAATTTTTTGCTTTTTCCTGCTGCTCTTAGCATGATAAAGAAGATTCAAAGAGAGTGAGATGCCAGCTCCTTTCATTGTCAGTAGCTTCAATCATTTCTGGACGTTTTTCAATGGCAAAAATCAATGAATATTTTAAATGCACAAACAGTAATTTCTCCGCATTGCAAGGTGCAATTCTGAAATTTTTTGCTTTTTCCTGCTCCTCTTAGCATGATAAAGAAGATTCAAAGAGAGTGAGATGCCAGCTCCTTTCATTCAGTCAGTAGCTTCAATCATTTCTGGACGTTTTTCAATGGCAAAAATCAATGAATATTGTAAATGCACAAACAGTAATTTCTCCGCATTGCAAGGTGCAATTCTGAAATTTTTTGCTTTTTCCTGCTCCTCTTAGCATGATAAAGAAGATTCAAAGAGAGTGAGATGTCAGCTCCTTTCATTCAGTCAGTAGCTTCAAACATTTCTGGTATATGAATAACATGATGTTTTTCAATGGCAAAAATCAATGAATATTGTAAATGCACAAACAGTAATTTCTCCGCATTGCAAGGTGCAATTCTGAAATTTTTTGCTTTTTCCTGCTCCTCTTAGCATGATAAAGAAGATTCAAAGAGAGTGAGATGCCAGCTCCTTTCATTCAGTCAGTAGCTTCAATCATTTCTGGTATATGAATAACATGATGTTTTTCAATGGCAAAAATCAATGAATTTTGTAAATGCACAAACAGTAATTTCTCAGCATTGCAAGGTGCAATTCTGAAATTTTTTGCTTTTTCCTGCTCCTCTTAGCATGATAAAGAAGATTCAAAGAGAGTGAGATGCCAGCTCCTTTCATTGTCAGTAGCTTCAATCATTTCTGGACGTTTTTCAATGGCAAAAATCAATGAATATTGTAAATGCACAAACAGTAATTTCTCCGCATTGCAAGGTGCAATTCTGAAATTTTTTGCTTTTTCCTGCTCCTCTTAGCATTATGAAGAAGATTCAAAGAGAGTGAGATACCAGCTCCTTTCATTCAGTCAGTAGCTTCAAACATTTCTGGTATATGAATAACATGATGTTTTTCAATGGCAAAAATCAATGAATATTGTAAATGCACAAACAGTAATTTCTCCGCATTGCAAGGTGCAATTCTGAAATTTTTTACTTTTTCCTGCTCCTCTTAGCATGATAAAGAAGATTCAAAGAGAGTGAGATGCCATCTCCTTTCATTCAGTCAGTAGCTTCAATCATTTCTGGACGTTTTTCAATTGCAAAAATCAATGAATATTGTAAATGCACAAACAGTAATTTCTCCGCATTGCAAGGTGCAATTCTGAAATTTTTTGCTTTTTCCTGCTCCTCTTAGCATGATAAAGAAGATTCAAAGAGAGTGAGATGCCAGCTCCTTTCCTTCAGTCAGTAGCTTCAATCATTTCTGGTATATGAATAACATGATGTTTTTCAATGGCAAAAATCAATGAATTTTGTAAATGCACAAACAGTAATTTCTCCGCATTGCAAGGCGCAATTCTGAAATTTTTTGCTTTTTCCTGCTCCTCTTAGCATGATAAAGAAGATTCAAAGAGAGTGAGATTCTAGCTCCTTTCATTCAGTCAGTAGCTTCAATCATTTCTGGACGTTTTTCAATGGCAAAAATCAATGAATATTGTAAATGCACAAACAGTAATTTCTCCGCATTGCAAGGTGCAATTCTGAAATTTTTTGCTTTTTCCTGCTCCTCTTAGCATGATAAACAAGATTCAAAGAGAGTGAGGTGCCAGCTCCTTTCATTCAGTCAGGAGCTTCAAACATTTCTGGTATATGAATAACATGTTTTTCAATGGCAAAAATCAATGAATATTGTAAATGCACAAACAGTAATTTCTCCGCATTGCAAGGTGCAATTCTGAAATTTTTTGCTTTTTCCTGCTCCTCTTAGCATGATAAAGAAGATTCAAAGAGAGTGAGATGCCAGCTCCTTTCATTCAGTCAGTAGCTTCAATCATTTCTGGACATTTTTCAATGGCAAAAATCAATGAATATTGTAAATGCACAAACAGTAATTTCTCCGCATTGCAAGGTGCAATTCTGAAATTTTTTGCTTTTTCCTGCTCCTCTTAGCATGATAAAGAAGATTCAAAGAGAGTGAGATGCCAGCTCCTTTCATTCAGTCAGTAGCTTCAATCATTTCTGGACGTTTTTCAATGGCAAAAATCAATGAATATTGTAAATGCACAAACTGTAATTTCTCCGCATTGCAAGGTGCAATTCTGAAATTTTTTGCTTTTTCCTGCTCCTCTTAGCATGATAAAGAAGATTCAAAGAGAGTGAGATGCCAGCTCCTTTCATTCAGTCAGTAGCTTCAATCATTTCTGGACGTTTTTCAATCGCAAAAATCAATGAATATTGTAAATGCACAAACAGTAATTTCTCCGCATTGCAAGATGCAATTCTGAAATTTTTTGCTTTTTCCTGCTCCTCTTAGCATGATAAAGAAGATTCAAAGAGAGTGAGATGCCAGCTCCTTTCATTCAGTTAGTAGCTTCAATCATTTCTGGACGTTTTTCAATGGCAAAAATCAATGAATATTGTAAATGCACAAACAGTAATTTCTCCGCATTGCAAGGTGCAATTCTGAAATTTTTTGCTTTTTCCTGCTCCTCTTAGCATGATAAAGAAGATTCAAAGAGAGTGAGATGCCAGCTCCTTTCATTCAGTCAGTAGCTTCAATCATTTCTGGTATATGAATAACATGATGTTTTTCAATGGCAAAAATCAATGAATTTTGTAAATGCACAAACAGTAATTTCTCAGCATTGCAAGGTGCAATTCTGAAATTTTTTGCTTTTTCCTGCTCCTCTTAGCATGATAAAGAAGATTCAAAGAGAGTGAGATGCCAGCTCCTTTCATTGTCAGTAGCTTCAATCATTTCTGGACGTTTTTCAATGGCAAAAATCAATGAATATTGTAAATGCACAAACAGTAATTTCTCCGCATTGCAAGGTGCAATTCTGAAATTTTTTGCTTTTTCCTGCTCCTCTTAGCATGATAAAGAAGATTCAAAGAGAGTGAGATGCCAGCTCCTTTCATTCAGTCAGTAGCTTCAATCATTTCTGGACGTTTTTCAATGGCAAAAATCAATGAATATTGTAAATGCACAAACTGTAATTTCTCCGCATTGCAAGGTGCAATTCTGAAATTTTTTGCTTTTTCCTGCTCCTCTTAGCATGATAAAGAAGATTCAAAGAGAGTGAGATGCCAGCTCCTTTCATTCAGTCAGTAGCTTCAATCATTTCTGGACGTTTTTCAATCGCAAAAATCAATGAATATTGTAAATGCACAAACAGTAATTTCTCCGCATTGCAAGATGCAATTCTGAAATTTTTTGCTTTTTCCTGCTCCTCTTAGCATGATAAAGAAGATTCAAAGAGAGTGAGATGCCAGCTCCTTTCATTCAGTCAGTAGCTTCAATCATTTCTGGACGTTTTTCAATGGCAAAAATCAATGAATATTGTAAATGCACAAACAGTAATTTCTCCGCATTGCAAGGTGCAATTCTGAAATTTTTTGCTTTTTCCTGCTCCTCTTAGCATGATAAAGAAGATTCAAAGAGAGTGAGATGCCAGCTCCTTTCATTCAGTCAGTAGCTTCAATCATTTCTGGTATATGAATAACATGATGTTTTTCAATGGCAAAAATCAATGAATTTTGTAAATGCACAAACAGTAATTTCTCAGCATTGCAAGGTGCAATTCTGAAATTTTTTGCTTTTTCCTGCTCCTCTTAGCATGATAAAGAAGATTCAAAGAGAGTGAGATGCCAGCTCCTTTCGTTCAGTCAGTAGCTTCAATCATTTCTGGACGTTTTTCAATGGCAAAAATCATTGAATATTGTAAATGCACAAACAGTAATTTCTCCGCATTGCAAGGTGCAATTCTGAAATTTTTTACTTTTTCCTGCTCCTCTTAGCATGATAAAGAAGATTCAAAGAGAGTGAGATGCCATCTCCTTTCATTCAGTCAGTAGCTTCAATCATTTCTGGACGTTTTTCAATTGCAAAAATCAATGAATATTGTAAATGCACAAACAGTAATTTCTCCGCATTGCAAGGTGCAATTCTGAAATTTTTTGCTTTTTCCTGCTCCTCTTAGCATGATAAAGAAGATTCAAAGAGAGTGAGATGCCAGCTCCTTTCATTCAGTCAGTAGCTTCAATCATTTCTGGACGTTTTTCAATGGCAAAAATCAATGAATATTGTAAATGCACAAACAGTAATTTCTCCGCATTGCAAGGTGCAATTCTGAAATTTTTTGCTTTTTCCTGCTCCTTTTAGCATGATAAACAAGATTCAAAGAGAGTGAGATGCCAGCTCCTTTCATTCAGTCAGTAGCTTCAATCATTTATGGACGTTTTTCAATTGCAAAAATCATTGAATATTGTAAATGCACAAACAGTAATTTCTCCGCATTGCAAGGTGCAATTCTGAAATTTTTTACTTTTTCCTGCTCCTCTTAGCATGATAAAGAAGATTCAAAGAGAGTGAGATGCCAGCTCCTTTCATTCAGTCAGTAGCTTCAATCATTTCTGGTATATGAATAACATGATGTTTTTCAATCGCAAAAATCAATGAATATTGTAAATGCACAAACAGTAATTTCTCCGCATTGCAAGGTGCAATTCTGAAATTTTTTGCTTTTTCCTGCTCCTCTTAGCATGATAAAGAAGATTCAAAAAGAGTGAGATGCCAGCTCCTTTCATTCAGTCAGTAGCTTCAATCATTTCCGGACGTTTTTCAATGGCAAAAATCAATGAATATTGTAAATGCACAAACAGTAACTTCTCCGCATTGCAAGGTGTAATTCTGAAATTTTTTGCTTTTTCCTGCTCCTCTTAGCATGATAAAGAAGATTCAAAGAGAGTGAGATGCCAGCTCCTTTCCTTCAGTCAGTAGCTTCAATCATTTCTGGTATATGAATAACATGATGTTTTTCAATGGCAAAAATCAATGAATTTTGTAAATGCACAAACAGTAATTTCTCCGCATTGCAAGGCGCAATTCTGAAATTTTTTGCTTTTTCCTGCTCCTCTTAGCATGATAAAGAAGATTCAAAGAGAGTGAGATTCTAGCTCCTTTCATTCAGTCAGTAGCTTCAATCATTTCTGGACGTTTTTCAATGGCAAAAATCAATGAATATTGTAAATGCACAAACAGTAATTTCTCCGCATTGCAAGGTGCAATTCTGAAATTTTTTGCTTTTTCCTGCTCCTCTTAGCATGATAAACAAGATTCAAAGAGAGTGAGGTGCCAGCTCCTTTCATTCAGTCAGGAGCTTCAAACATTTCTGGTATATGAATAACATGTTTTTCAATGGCAAAAATCAATGAATATTGTAAATGCACAAACAGTAATTTCTCCGCATTGCAAGGTGCAATTCTGAAATTTTTTGCTTTTTCCTGCTCCTCTTAGCATGATAAAGAAGATTCAAAGAGAGTGAGATGCCAGCTCCTTTCATTCAGTCAGTAGCTTCAATCATTTCTGGACATTTTTCAATGGCAAAAATCAATGAATATTGTAAATGCACAAACAGTAATTTCTCCGCATTGCAAGGTGCAATTCTGAAATTTTTTGCTTTTTCCTGCTCCTCTTAGCATGATAAAGAAGATTCAAAGAGAGTGAGATGCCAGCTCCTTTCATTCAGTCAGTAGCTTCAATCATTTCTGGACGTTTTTCAATGGCAAAAATCAATGAATATTGTAAATGCACAAACTGTAATTTCTCCGCATTGCAAGGTGCAATTCTGAAATTTTTTGCTTTTTCCTGCTCCTCTTAGCATGATAAAGAAGATTCAAAGAGAGTGAGATGCCAGCTCCTTTCATTCAGTCAGTAGCTTCAATCATTTCTGGACGTTTTTCAATCGCAAAAATCAATGAATATTGTAAATGCACAAACAGTAATTTCTCCGCATTGCAAGATGCAATTCTGAAATTTTTTGCTTTTTCCTGCTCCTCTTAGCATGATAAAGAAGATTCAAAGAGAGTGAGATGCCAGCTCCTTTCATTCAGTCAGTAGCTTCAATCATTTCTGGACGTTTTTCAATGGCAAAAATCAATGAATATTGTAAATGCACAAACAGTAATTTCTCCGCATTGCAAGGTGCAATTCTGAAATTTTTTGCTTTTTCCTGCTCCTCTTAGCATGATAAAGAAGATTCAAAGAGAGTGAGATGCCAGCTCCTTTCATTCAGTCAGTAGCTTCAATCATTTCTGGTATATGAATAACATGATGTTTTTCAATGGCAAAAATCAATGAATTTTGTAAATGCACAAACAGTAATTTCTCAGCATTGCAAGGTGCAATTCTGAAATTTTTTGCTTTTTCCTGCTCCTCTTAGCATGATAAAGAAGATTCAAAGAGAGTGAGATGCCAGCTCCTTTCATTGTCAGTAGCTTCAATCATTTCTGGACGTTTTTCAATGGCAAAAATCAATGAATATTGTAAATGCACAAACAGTAATTTCTCCGCATTGCAAGGTGCAATTCTGAAATTTTTTGCTTTTTCCTGCTCCTCTTAGCATTATGAAGAAGATTCAAAGAGAGTGAGATACCAGCTCCTTTCATTCAGTCAGTAGCTTCAAACATTTCTGGTATATGAATAACATGATGTTTTTCAATGGCAAAAATCAATGAATATTGTAAATGCACAAACAGTAATTTCTCCGCATTGCAAGGTGCAATTCTGAAATTTTTTGCTTTTTCCTGCTCCTCTTAGCATGATAAAGAAGATTCAAAGAGAGTGAGATGCCAGCTCCTTTAGTTCAGTCAGTAGCTTCAATCATTTCTGGACGTTTTTCAATGGCAAAATTCATTGAATATTGTAAATGCACAAACAGTAATTTCTCCGCATTGCAAGGTGCAATTCTGAAATTTTTTACTTTTTCCTGCTCCTCTTAGCATGATAAAGAAGATTCAAAGAGAGTGAGATGCCAGCTCCTTTCATTCAGTCAGTAGCTTCAATCATTTCTGGTATATGAATAACATGATGTTTTTCAATCGCAAAAATCAATGAATATTGTAAATGCACAAACAGTAATTTCTCCGCATTGCAGGTGCAATTCTGAAATTTTTTGCTTTTTCCTGCTCCTCTTAGCATGATAAAGAAGATTCAAAGAGAGTGAGATGCCAGCTCCTTTCATTCAGTCAGTAGCTTCAATCATTTCTGGACGTTTTTCAATGGCAAAAATCAATGAATATTGTAAATGCACAAACAGTAATTTCTCCGCATTGCAAGGTGCAATTCTGAAATTTTTTGCTTTTTCCTGCTCCTCTTAGCATGATAAAGAAGATTCAAAGAGAGTGAGATGCCAGCTCCTTTCCTTCAGTCAGTAGCTTCAATCATTTCTGGCATATGAATAACATGATGTTTTTCAATGGCAAAAATCAATGAATTTTGTAAATGCACAAACAGTAATTTCTCCGCATTGCAAGGCGCAATTCTGAAATTTTTTGCTTTTTCCTGCTCCTCTTAGCATGATAAAGAAGATTCAAAGAGAGTGAGATGCCAGCTCCTTTCCTTCAGTCAGTAGCTTCAATCATTTCTGGCATATGAATAACATGATGTTTTTCAATGGCAAAAATCAATGAATTTTGTAAATGCACAAACAGTAATTTCTCCGCATTGCAAGGCGCAATTCTGAAATTTTTTGCTTTTTCCTGCTCCTCTTAGCATGATAAAGAAGATTCAAAGAGAGTGAGATGCCAGCTCCTTTCATTCTGTCAGTAGCTTCAATCATTTCTGGACATTTTTCAATGGCAAAAATCAATGAATATTGTAAATGCACAAACAGTAATTTCTCCGCATTGCAAGGTGCAATTCTGAAATTTTTTGCTTTTTCCTGCTCCTCTTAGCATGATAAAGAAGATTCAAAGAGAGTGAGATGCCAGCTCCTTTAGTTCAGTCAGTAGCTTCAATCATTTCTGGACGTTTTTCAATGGCAAAATTCATTGAATATTGTAAATGCACAAACAGTAATTTCTCCGCATTGCAAGGTGCAATTCTGAAATTTTTTGCTTTTTCCTGCTCCTCTTAGCATGATAAAGAAGATTCAAAGAGAGTGAGATGCCAGCTCCTTTCATTCAGTCAGTAGCTTCAATCATTTCTGGACGTTTTTCAATGGCAAAAATCAATGAATATTGTAAATGCACAAACAGTAATTTCTCCGCATTGCAAGGTGCAATTCTGAAATTTTTTGCTTTTTCCTGCTCCTCTTAGCATGATAAAGAAGATTCAAAGAGAGTGAGATGCCAGCTCCTTTCCTTCAGTCAGTAGCTTCAATCATTTCTGGCATATGAATAACATGATGTTTTTCAATGGCAAAAATCAATGAATTTTGTAAATGCACAAACAGTAATTTCTCCGCATTGCAAGCCGCAATTCTGAAATTTTTTGCTTTTTCCTGCTCCTCTTAGCATGATAAAGAAGATTCAAAGAGAGTGAGATGCCAGCTCCTTTCCTTCAGTCAGTAGCTTCAATCATTTCTGGCATATGAATAACATGATGTTTTTCAATGGCAAAAATCAATGAATTTTGTAAATGCACAAACAGTAATTTCTCCGCATTGCAAGGCGCAATTCTGAAATTTTTTGCTTTTTCCTGCTCCTCTTAGCATGATAAAGAAGATTCAAAGAGAGTGAGATGCCAGCTCCTTTCATTCAGTCAGTAGCTTCAATCATTTCTGGACATTTTTCAATGGCAAAAATCAATGAATATTGTAAATGCACAAACAGTAATTTCTCCGCATTGCAAGGTGCAATTCTGAAATTTTTTGCTTTTTCCTGCTCCTCTTAGCATGATAAAGAAGATTCAAAGAGAGTGAGATGACAGCTCCTTTCATTCAGTCAGTAGCTTCAATCATTTCTGGACGTTTTTCAATGGCAAAAATCAATGAATATTGTAAATGCACAAACAGTAATTTCTCCGCATTGCAAGGTGCAATTCTGAAATTTTTTGCTTTTTCCTGCTCCTCTTAGCATGATAAAGAAGATTCAAAGAGAGTGAGGTGCCAGCTCCTTTCATTCAGTCAGGAGCTTCAAACATTTCTGGTATATGAATAACATGTTTTTCAATGGCAAAAATCAATGAATATTGTAAATGCACAAACAGTAATTTCTCCGCATTGCAAGGTGCAATTCTGAAATTTTTTGCTTTTTCCTGCTCCTCTTAGCATGATAAAGAAGATTCAAAGAGAGTGAGATGCCAGCTCCTTTCATTCAGTCAGTAGCTTCAAACATTTCTGGTATATGAATAACATGATGTTTTTCAATGGCAAAAATCAATGAATATTGTAAATGCACAAACAGTAATTTCTCCGCATTGCAAGGTGCAATTCTGAAATTTTTTGCTTTTTTCTGCTCCTCTTAGCATGATAAAGAAGATTCAAAGAGAGTGAGATGCCAGCTCCTTTCGTTCAGTCAGTAGCTTCAATCATTTCTGGACGTTTTTCAATGGCAAAAATCATTGAATATTATAAATGCACAAACAGTAATTTCTCCGCATTGCAAGGTGCAATTCTGAAATTTTTTACTTTTTCCTGCTCCTCTTAGCATGATAAAGAAGATTCAAAGAGAGTGAGATGCCAGCTCCTTTCATTCAGTCAGTAGCTTCAATCATTTCTGGTATATGAATAACATGATGTTTTTCAATGGCAAAAATCAATGAATATTGTAAATGCACAAACAGTAATTTCTCCGCATTGCAAGGTGCAATTCTGAAATTTTTTGCTTTTTCCTGCTCCTCTTAGCATGATAAAGAAGATTCAAAGAGAGTGAGATGCCAGCTCCTTTCATTCAGTCAGTAGCTTCAATCATTTCTGGACGTTTTTCAATGGCAAAAATCAATGAATATTGTAAATGCACAAACAGTAATTTCTCCGCATTGCAAGGTGCAATTCTGAAATTTTTTGCTTTTTCCTGCTCCTCTTAGCATGATAAAGAAGATTCAAAGAGAGTGAGATGCCAGCTCCTTTCATTCAGTCAGTAGCTTTAATCATTTCTGGACGTTTTTCAATGGCAAAAATCATTGAATATTGTAAATGCACAAACAGTAATTTCTCCGCATTGCAAGGTGCAATTCTGAAATTTTTTACTTTTTCCTGCTCCTCTTAGCATGATAAAGAAGATTCAAAGAGAGTGAGATGCCAGCTCCTTTCATTCAGTCAGTAGCTTCAATCATTTCTGGTATATGAATAACATGATGTTTTTCAATCGCAAAAATCAATGAATATTGTAAATGCACAAACAGTAATTTCTCCGCATTGCAAGGTGCAATTCTGAAATTTTTTGCTTTTTCCTGCTCCTCTTAGCATGATAAAGAAGATTCAAAGAGAGTGAGATGCCAGCTCCTTTCATTCAGTCAGTAGCTTCAATCATTTCTGGACGTTTTTCAATGGCAAAAATCAATGAATATTGTAAATGCACAAACAGTAATTTCTCCGCATTGCAAGGTGCAATTCTGAAATTTTTTGCTTTTTCCTGCTCCTCTTAGCATGATAAAGAAGATTCAAAGAGAGTGAGATGCCAGCTCCTTTCCTTCAGTCAGTAGCTTCAATCATTTCTGGCATATGAATAACATGATGTTTTTCAATGGCAAAAATCAATGAATTTTGTAAATGCACAAACAGTAATTTCTCCGCATTGCAAGGCGCAATTCTGAAATTTTTTGCTTTTTCCTGCTCCTCTTAGCATGATAAAGAAGATTCAAAGAGAGTGAGATGCCAGCTCCTTTCCTTCAGTCAGTAGCTTCAATCATTTCTGGCATATGAATAACATGATGTTTTTCAATGGCAAAAATCAATGAATTTTGTAAATGCACAAACAGTAATTTCTCCGCATTGCAAGGCGCAATTCTGAAATTTTTTGCTTTTTCCTGCTCCTCTTAGCATGATAAAGAAGATTCAAAGAGAGTGAGATGCCAGCTCCTTTCATTCAGTCAGTAGCTTCAATCATTTCTGGACATTTTTCAATGGCAAAAATCAATGAATATTGTAAATGCACAAACAGTAATTTCTCCGCATTGCAAGGTGCAATTCTGAAATTTTTTGCTTTTTCCTGCTCCTCTTAGCATGATAAAGAAGATTCAAAGAGAGTGAGATGACAGCTCCTTTCATTCAGTCAGTAGCTTCAATCATTTCTGGACGTTTTTCAATGGCAAAAATCAATGAATATTGTAAATGCACAAACAGTAATTTCTCCGCATTGCAAGGTGCAATTCTGAAATTTTTTGCTTTTTCCTGCTCCTCTTAGCATGATAAAGAAGATTCAAAGAGAGTGAGGTGCCAGCTCCTTTCATTCAGTCAGGAGCTTCAAACATTTCTGGTATATGAATAACATGTTTTTCAATGGCAAAAATCAATGAATATTGTAAATGCACAAACAGTAATTTCTCCGCATTGCAAGGTGCAATTCTGAAATTTTTTGCTTTTTCCTGCTCCTCTTAGCATGATAAAGAAGATTCAAAGAGAGTGAGATGCCAGCTCCTTTCATTCAGTCAGTAGCTTCAATCATTTCTGGACGTTTTTCAATGGCAAAAATCAATGAATATTGTAAATGCACAAACAGTAATTTCTCCGCATTGCAAGGTGCAATTCTGAAATTTTTTGCTTTTTCCTGCTCCTCTTAGCATGATAAAGAAGATTCAAAGAGAGTGAGATGCCAGCTCCTTTCATTCAGTCAGTAGCTTCAATCATTTCTGGACGTTTTTCAATGGCAAAAATCAATGAATATTGTAAATGCACAAACAGTAATTTCTCCGCATTGCAATGTGCAATTCTGAAATTTTTTGCTTTTTCCTGCTCCTCTTAGCATGATAAAGAAGATTCAAAGAGAGTGAGATGCCAGCTCCTTTCATTCAGTCAGTAGCTTCAAACATTTCTGGTATATGAATAACATGATGTTTTTCAATGGCAAAAATCAATGAATATTGTAAATGCACAAACAGTAATTTCTCCGCATTGCAAGGTGCAATTCTGAAATTTTTTGCTTTTTTCTGCTCCTCTTAGCATGATAAAGAAGATTCAAAGAGAGTGAGATGCCAGCTCCTTTCGTTCAGTCAGTAGCTTCAATCATTTCTGGACGTTTTTCAATGGCAAAAATCATTGAATATTATAAATGCACAAACAGTAATTTCTCCGCATTGCAAGGTGCAATTCTGAAATTTTTTACTTTTTCCTGCTCCTCTTAGCATGATAAAGAAGATTCAAAGAGAGTGAGATGCCAGCTCCTTTCATTCAGTCAGTAGCTTCAATCATTTCTGGTATATGAATAACATGATGTTTTTCAATGGCAAAAATCAATGAATATTGTAAATGCACAAACAGTAATTTCTCCGCATTGCAAGGTGCAATTCTGAAATTTTTTGCTTTTTCCTGCTCCTCTTAGCATGATAAAGAAGATTCAAAGAGAGTGAGATGCCAGCTCCTTTCATTCAGTCAGTAGCTTCAATCATTTCTGGACGTTTTTCAATGGCAAAAATCAATGAATATTGTAAATGCACAAACAGTAATTTCTCCGCATTGCAAGGTGCAATTCTGAAATTTTTTGCTTTTTCCTGCTCCTCTTAGCATGATAAAGAAGATTCAAAGAGAGTGAGATGCCAGCTCCTTTCATTCAGTCAGTAGCTTTAATCATTTCTGGACGTTTTTCAATGGCAAAAATCATTGAATATTGTAAATGCACAATCAGTAATTTCTCCGCATTGCAAGGTGCAATTCTGAAATTTTTTACTTTTTCCTGCTCCTCTTAGCATGATAAAGAAGATTCAAAGAGAGTGAGATGCCAGCTCCTTTCATTCAGTCAGTAGCTTCAATCATTTCTGGTATATGAATAACATGATGTTTTTCAATCGCAAAAATCAATGAATATTGTAAATGCACAAACAGTAATTTCTCCGCATTGCAAGGTGCAATTCTGAAATTTTTTGCTTTTTCCTGCTCCTCTTAGCATGATAAAGAAGATTCAAAGAGAGTGAGATGCCAGCTCCTTTCATTCAGTCAGTAGCTTCAATCATTTCTGGACGTTTTTCAATGGCAAAAACCAATGAATATTGTAAATGCACAAACAGTAATTTCTCCGCATTGCAAGGTGCAATTCTGAAATTTTTTGCTTTTTCCTGCTCCTCTTAGCATGATAAAGAAGATTCAAAGAGAGTGAGATGCCAGCTCCTTTCATTCAGTCAGTAGCTTCAATCATTTCTGGACGTTTTTCACTGGCAAAAATCAATGAATATTGTAAATGCACAAACAGTAATTTCTCCGCATTGCAATGTGCAATTCTGAAATTTTTTGCTTTTTCCTGCTCCTCTTAGCATGATAAAGAAGATTCAAAGAGAGTGAGATGCCAGCTCCTTTCATTCAGTCAGTAGCTTCAAACATTTCTAGTATATGAATAACATGATGTTTTTCAATGGCAAAAATCAATGAATATTGTAAATGCACAAACAGTAATTTCTCCGCATTGCAAGGTGCAATTCTGAAATTTTTTGCTTTTTTCTGCTCCTCTTAGCATGATAAAGAAGATTCAAAGAGAGTGAGATGCCAGCTCCTTTCGTTCAGTCAGTAGCTTCAATCATTTCTGGACGTTTTTCAATGGCAAAAATCATTGAATATTATAAATGCACAAACAGTAATTTCTCCGCATTGCAAGGTGCAATTCTGAAATTTTTTACTTTTTCCTGCTCCTCTTAGCATGATAAAGAAGATTCAAAGAGAGTGAGATGCCAGCTCCTTTCATTCAGTCAGTAGCTTCAATCATTTCTGGTATATGAATAACATGATATTTTTCAATGGCAAAAATCAATGAATATTGTAAATGCACAAACAGTAATTTCTCCGCATTGCAAGGTGCAATTCTGAAATTTTTTGCTTTTTCCTGCTCCTCTTAGCATGATAAAGAAGATTCAAAGAGAGTGAGATGCCAGCTCCTTTCATTCAGTCAGTAGCTTCAATCATTTCTGGACGTTTTTCAATGGCAAAAATCAATGAATATTGTAAATGCACAAACAGTAATTTCTCCGCATTGCAAGGTGCAATTCTGAAATTTTTTGCTTTTTCCTGCTCCTCTTAGCATGATAAAGAAGATTCAAAGAGAGTGAGATGCCAGCTCCTTTCATTCAGTCAGTAGCTTTAATCATTTCTGGACGTTTTTCAATGGCAAAAATCATTGAATATTGTAAATGCACAATCAGTAATTTCTCCGCATTGCAAGGTGCAATTCTGAAATTTTTTACTTTTTCCTGCTCCTCTTAGCATGATAAAGAAGATTCAAAGAGAGTGAGATGCCAGCTCCTTTCATTCAGTGAGTAGCTTCAATCATTTCTGGTATATGAATAACATGATGTTTTTCAATCGCAAAAATCAATGAATATTGTAAATGCACAAACAGTAATTTCTCCGCATTGCAAGGTGCAATTCTGAAATTTTTTGCTTTTTCCTGCTCCTCTTAGCATGATAAAGAAGATTCAAAGAGAGTGAGATGCCAGCTCCTTTCATTCAGTCAGTAGCTTCAATCATTTCTGGACGTTTTTCAATGGCAAAAACCAATGAATATTGTAAATGCACAAACAGTAATTTCTCCGCATTGCAAGGTGCAATTCTAAAATTTTTTGCTTTTTCCTGCTCCTCTTAGCATGATAAAGAAGATTCAAAGAGAGTGAGATGCCAGATCCTTTCCTTCAGTCAGTAGCTTCAATCATTTCTGGTATATGAATAACATGATGTTTTTCAATGGCAAAAATCAATGAATTTTGTAAATGCACAAACAGTAATTTCTCCGCATTGCAAGGCTCAATTCTGAAATTTTTTGCTTTTTCCTGCTCCTCTTAGCATGATAAAGAAGATTCAAAGAGAGTGAGATGCCAGCTCCTTTCATTCAGTCAGTAGCTTCAATCATTTCTGGACATTTTTCAATGGCAAAAATCAATGAATATTGTAAATGCACAAACAGTAATTTCTCCGCATTGCAAGGTGCAATTCTGAAATTTTTTGCTTTTTCCTGCTCCTCTTAGCATGATAAAGAAGATTCAAAGAGAGTGAGATGCCAGCTCCTTTCATTCAGTCAGTAGCTTCAATCATTTCTGGACGTTTTTCAATGGCAAAAATCAATGAATATTGTAAATGCACAAACAGTAATTTCTCCGCATTGCAAGGTGCAATTCTGAAATTTTTTGCTCTTTCCTGCTCCTCTTAGCATGATAAAGAAGATTCAAAGAGAGTGAGATGCCAGCTCCTTTCATTCAGTCAGTAGCTTCAATCATTTCTGGACGTTTTTCAATGGCAAAAATCAATGAATATTGTAAATGCACAAACAGTAATTTCTCCGCATTGCAAGGTGCAATTCTGAATTTTTTTGCTTTTTCCTGCTCCTCTTAGCATGATAAAGAAGATTCAAAGAGAGTGAGATGCCAGATCCTTTCCTTCAGTCAGTAGCTTCAATCATTTCTGGTATATGAATAACATGATGTTTTTCAATGGCAAAAATCAATGAATTTTGTAAATGCACAAACAGTAATTTCTCCGCATTGCAAGGCGCAATTCTGAAATTTTTTGCTTTTTCCTGCTCCTCTTAGCATGATAAAGAAGATTCAAAGAGAGTGAGATGCCAGCTCCTTTCATTCAGTCAGTAGCTTCAATCATTTCTGGACATTTTTCAATGGCAAAAATCAATGAATATTGTAAATGCACAAACAGTAATTTCTCCGCATTGCAAGGTGCAATTCTGAAATTTTTTGCTTTTTCCTGCTCCTCTTAGCATGATAAAGAAGATTCAAAGAGAGTGAGATGCCAGCTCCTTTCATTCAGTCAGTAGCTTCAATCATTTCTGGACGTTTTTCAATGGCAAAAATCAATGAATATTGTAAATGCACAAACAGTAATTTCTCCGCATTGCAAGGTGCAATTCTGAAATTTTTTGCTTTTTCCTGCTCCTCTTAGCATGATAAAGAAGATTCAAAGAGAGTGAGATGCCAGCTCCTTTCATTCAGTCAGTAGCTTCAATCATTTCTGGACGTTTTTCAATGGCAAAAATCAATGAATATTGTAAATGCACAAACAGTAATTTCTCCGCATTGCAATGTGCAATTCTGAAATTTTTTGCTTTTTCCTGCTCCTCTTAGCATGATAAAGAAGATTCAAAGAGAGTGAGATGCCAGCTCCTTTCATTCAGTCAGTAGCTTCAAACATTTCTGGTACATGAATAACATGATGTTTTTCAATGGCAAAAATCAATGAATATTGTAAATGCACAAACAGTAATTTCTCCGCATTGCAAGGTGCAATTCTGAAATTTTTTGCTTTTTCCTGCTCCTCTTAGCATGATAAAGAAGATTCAAAGAGAGTGAGATGCCAGCTCCTTTCGTTCAGTCAGTAGCTTCAATCATTTCTGGACGTTTTTCAATGGCAAAAATCATTGAATATTATAAATGCACAAACAGTAATTTCTCCGCATTGCAAGGTGCAATTCTGAAATTTTTTACTTTTTCCTGCTCCTCTTAGCATGATAAAGAAGATTCAAAGAGAGTGAGATGCCAGCTCCTTTCATTCAGTCAGTAGCTTCAATCATTTCTGGTATATGAATAACATGATGTTTTTCAATCGCAAAAATCAATGAATATTGTAAATGCACAAACAGTAATTTCTCCGCATTGCAAGGTGCAATTCTGAAATTTTTTGCTTTTTCCTGCTCCTCTTAGCATGATAAAGAAGATTCAAAGAGAGTGAGATGCCAGCTCCTTTCATTCAGTCAGTAGCTTCAATCATTTCTGGACGTTTTTCAATGGCAAAAATCAATGAATATTGTAAATGCACAAACAATAATTTCTCCGCATTGCAAGGTGCAATTCTGAAATTTTTTGCTTTTTCCTGCTCCTCTAAGCATGATAAAGAAGATTCAAAGAGAGTGAGATGCCAGATCCTTTCCTTCAGTCAGTAGCTTCAATCATTTCTGGTATATGAATAACATGATGTTTTTCAATGGCAAAAATCAATGAATTTTGTAAATGCACAAACAGTAATTTCTCCGCATTGCAAGGCGCAATTCTGAAATTTTTTGCTTTTTCCTGCTCCTCTTAGCATGATAAAGAAGATTCAAAGAGAGTGAGATGCCAGCTCCTTTCATTCAGTCAGTAGCTTCAATCATTTCTGGACATTTTTCAATGGCAAAAATCAATGAATATTGTAAATGCACAAACAGTAATTTCTCCGCATTGCAAGGTGCAATTCTGAAATTTTTTGCTTTTTCCTGCTCCTCTTAGCATGATAAAGAAGATTCAAAGAGAGTGAGATGCCAGCTCCTTTCATTCAGTCAGTAGCTTCAATCATTTCTGGACATTTTTCAATGGCAAAAATCAATGAATATTGTAAATGCACAAACAGTAATTTCTCCGCATTGCAAGGTGCAATTCTGAAATTTTTTGCTTTTTCCTGCTCCTCTTAGCATGATAAAGAAGATTCAAAGAGAGTGAGATGCCAGCTCCTTTCCTTCAGTCAGTAGCTTCAATCATTTCTGGCATATGAATAACATGATGTTTTTCAATGGCAAAAATCAATGAATTTTGTAAATGCACAAACAGTAATTTCTCCGCATTGCAAGGCGCAATTCTGAAATTTTTTGCTTTTTCCTGCTCCTCTTAGCATGATAAAGAAGATTCAAAGAGAGTGAGATGCCAGCTCCTTTCCTTCAGTCAGTAGCTTCAATCATTTCTGGCATATGAATAACATGATGTTTTTCAATGGCAAAAATCAATGAATTTTGTAAATGCACAAACAGTAATTTCTCCGCATTGCAAGGCGCAATTCTGAAATTTTTTGCTTTTTCCTGCTCCTCTTAGCATGATAAAGAAGATTCAAAGAGAGTGAGATGCCAGCTCCTTTCATTCAGTCAGTAGCTTCAATCATTTCTGGACATTTTTCAATGGCAAAAATCAATGAATATTGTAAATGCACAAACAGTAATTTCTCCGCATTGCAAGGTGCAATTCTGAAATTTTTTGCTTTTTCCTGCTCCTCTTAGCATGATAAAGAAGATTCAAAGAGAGTGAGATGACAGCTCCTTTCATTCAGTCAGTAGCTTCAATCATTTCTGGACGTTTTTCAATGGCAAAAATCAATGAATATTGTAAATGCACAAACAGTAATTTCTCCGCATTGCAAGGTGCAATTCTGAAATTTTTTGCTTTTTCCTGCTCCTCTTAGCATGATAAAGAAGATTCAAAGAGAGTGAGGTGCCAGCTCCTTTCATTCAGTCAGGAGCTTCAAACATTTCTGGTATATGAATAACATGTTTTTCAATGGCAAAAATCAATGAATATTGTAAATGCACAAACAGTAATTTCTCCGCATTGCAAGGTGCAATTCTGAAATTTTTTGCTTTTTCCTGCTCCTCTTAGCATGATAAAGAAGATTCAAAGAGAGTGAGATGCCAGCTCCTTTCATTCAGTCAGTAGCTTCAATCATTTCTGGACGTTTTTCAATGGCAAAAATCAATGAATATTGTAAATGCACAAACAGTAATTTCTCCGCAT
This sequence comes from Phyllobates terribilis, assembly GCF_046119375.1. Lineage (NCBI taxonomy): Eukaryota > Metazoa > Chordata > Amphibia > Anura > Dendrobatidae > Phyllobates > Phyllobates terribilis. The sequence continues at coordinate 121,938 of NW_027364403.1, forward strand.
TGCAAGGTGCAATTCTGAAATTTTTTGCTTTTTCCTGCTCCTCTTAGCATGATAAAGAAGATTCAAAGAGAGTGAGATGCCAGCTCCTTTCATTCAGTCAGTAGCTTCAATCATTTCTGGACGTTTTTCAATGGCAAAAATCAATGAATATTGTAAATGCACAAACAGTAATTTCTCCGCATTGCAATGTGCAATTCTGAAATTTTTTGCTTTTTCCTGCTCCTCTTAGCATGATAAAGAAGATTCAAAGAGAGTGAGATGCCAGCTCCTTTCATTCAGTCAGTAGCTTCAAACATTTCTGGTATATGAATAACATGATGTTTTTCAATGGCAAAAATCAATGAATATTGTAAATGCACAAACAGTAATTTCTCCGCATTGCAAGGTGCAATTCTGAAATTTTTTGCTTTTTTCTGCTCCTCTTAGCATGATAAAGAAGATTCAAAGAGAGTGAGATGCCAGCTCCTTTCGTTCAGTCAGTAGCTTCAATCATTTCTGGACGTTTTTCAATGGCAAAAATCATTGAATATTATAAATGCACAAACAGTAATTTCTCCGCATTGCAAGGTGCAATTCTGAAATTTTTTACTTTTTCCTGCTCCTCTTAGCATGATAAAGAAGATTCAAAGAGAGTGAGATGCCAGCTCCTTTCATTCAGTCAGTAGCTTCAATCATTTCTGGTATATGAATAACATGATGTTTTTCAATGGCAAAAATCAATGAATATTGTAAATGCACAAACAGTAATTTCTCCGCATTGCAAGGTGCAATTCTGAAATTTTTTGCTTTTTCCTGCTCCTCTTAGCATGATAAAGAAGATTCAAAGAGAGTGAGATGCCAGCTCCTTTCATTCAGTCAGTAGCTTCAATCATTTCTGGACGTTTTTCAATGGCAAAAATCAATGAATATTGTAAATGCACAAACAGTAATTTCTCCGCATTGCAAGGTGCAATTCTGAAATTTTTTGCTTTTTCCTGCTCCTCTTAGCATGATAAAGAAGATTCAAAGAGAGTGAGATGCCAGCTCCTTTCATTCAGTCAGTAGCTTTAATCATTTCTGGACGTTTTTCAATGGCAAAAATCATTGAATATTGTAAATGCACAATCAGTAATTTCTCCGCATTGCAAGGTGCAATTCTGAAATTTTTTACTTTTTCCTGCTCCTCTTAGCATGATAAAGAAGATTCAAAGAGAGTGAGATGCCAGCTCCTTTCATTCAGTCAGTAGCTTCAATCATTTCTGGTATATGAATAACATGATGTTTTTCAATCGCAAAAATCAATGAATATTGTAAATGCACAAACAGTAATTTCTCCGCATTGCAAGGTGCAATTCTGAAATTTTTTGCTTTTTCCTGCTCCTCTTAGCATGATAAAGAAGATTCAAAGAGAGTGAGATGCCAGCTCCTTTCATTCAGTCAGTAGCTTCAATCATTTCTGGACGTTTTTCAATGGCAAAAACCAATGAATATTGTAAATGCACAAACAGTAATTTCTCCGCATTGCAAGGTGCAATTCTGAAATTTTTTGCTTTTTCCTGCTCCTCTTAGCATGATAAAGAAGATTCAAAGAGAGTGAGATGCCAGCTCCTTTCATTCAGTCAGTAGCTTCAATCATTTCTGGACGTTTTTCAATGGCAAAAATCAATGAATATTGTAAATGCACAAACAGTAATTTCTCCGCATTGCAATGTGCAATTCTGAAATTTTTTGCTTTTTCCTGCTCCTCTTAGCATGATAAAGAAGATTCAAAGAGAGTGAGATGCCAGCTCCTTTCATTCAGTCAGTAGCTTCAAACATTTCTGGTATATGAATAACATGATGTTTTTCAATGGCAAAAATCAATGAATATTGTAAATGCACAAACAGTAATTTCTCCGCATTGCAAGGTGCAATTCTGAAATTTTTTGCTTTTTTCTGCTCCTCTTAGCATGATAAAGAAGATTCAAAGAGAGTGAGATGCCAGCTCCTTTCGTTCAGTCAGTAGCTTCAATCATTTCTGGACGTTTTTCAATGGCAAAAATCATTGAATATTATAAATGCACAAACAGTAATTTCTCCGCATTGCAAGGTGCAATTCTGAAATTTTTTACTTTTTCCTGCTCCTCTTAGCATGATAAAGAAGATTCAAAGAGAGTGAGATGCCAGCTCCTTTCATTCAGTCAGTAGCTTCAATCATTTCTGGTATATGAATAACATGATATTTTTCAATGGCAAAAATCAATGAATATTGTAAATGCACAAACAGTAATTTCTCCGCATTGCAAGGTGCAATTCTGAAATTTTTTGCTTTTTCCTGCTCCTCTTAGCATGATAAAGAAGATTCAAAGAGAGTGAGATGCCAGCTCCTTTCATTCAGTCAGTAGCTTCAATCATTTCTGGACGTTTTTCAATGGCAAAAATCAATGAATATTGTAAATGCACAAACAGTAATTTCTCCGCATTGCAAGGTGCAATTCTGAAATTTTTTGCTTTTTCCTGCTCCTCTTAGCATGATAAAGAAGATTCAAAGAGAGTGAGATGCCAGCTCCTTTCATTCAGTCAGTAGCTTTAATCATTTCTGGACGTTTTTCAATGGCAAAAATCATTGAATATTGTAAATGCACAATCAGTAATTTCTCCGCATTGCAAGGTGCAATTCTGAAATTTTTTACTTTTTCCTGCTCCTCTTAGCATGATAAAGAAGATTCAAAGAGAGTGAGATGCCAGCTCCTTTCATTCAGTGAGTAGCTTCAATCATTTCTGGTATATGAATAACATGATGTTTTTCAATCGCAAAAATCAATGAATATTGTAAATGCACAAACAGTAATTTCTCCGCATTGCAAGGTGCAATTCTGAAATTTTTTGCTTTTTCCTGCTCCTCTTAGCATGATAAAGAAGATTCAAAGAGAGTGAGATGCCAGCTCCTTTCATTCAGTCAGTAGCTTCAATCATTTCTGGACGTTTTTCAATGGCAAAAACCAATGAATATTGTAAATGCACAAACAGTAATTTCTCCGCATTGCAAGGTGCAATTCTAAAATTTTTTGCTTTTTCCTGCTCCTCTTAGCATGATAAAGAAGATTCAAAGAGAGTGAGATGCCAGATCCTTTCCTTCAGTCAGTAGCTTCAATCATTTCTGGTATATGAATAACATGATGTTTTTCAATGGCAAAAATCAATGAATTTTGTAAATGCACAAACAGTAATTTCTCCGCATTGCAAGGCTCAATTCTGAAATTTTTTGCTTTTTCCTGCTCCTCTTAGCATGATAAAGAAGATTCAAAGAGAGTGAGATGCCAGCTCCTTTCATTCAGTCAGTAGCTTCAATCATTTCTGGACATTTTTCAATGGCAAAAATCAATGAATATTGTAAATGCACAAACAGTAATTTCTCCGCATTGCAAGGTGCAATTCTGAAATTTTTTGCTTTTTCCTGCTCCTCTTAGCATGATAAAGAAGATTCAAAGAGAGTGAGATGCCAGCTCCTTTCATTCAGTCAGTAGCTTCAATCATTTCTGGACGTTTTTCAATGGCAAAAATCAATGAATATTGTAAATGCACAAACAGTAATTTCTCCGCATTGCAAGGTGCAATTCTGAAATTTTTTGCTCTTTCCTGCTCCTCTTAGCATGATAAAGAAGATTCAAAGAGAGTGAGATGCCAGCTCCTTTCATTCAGTCAGTAGCTTCAATCATTTCTGGACGTTTTTCAATGGCAAAAATCAATGAATATTGTAAATGCACAAACAGTAATTTCTCCGCATTGCAAGGTGCAATTCTGAATTTTTTTGCTTTTTCCTGCTCCTCTTAGCATGATAAAGAAGATTCAAAGAGAGTGAGATGCCAGATCCTTTCCTTCAGTCAGTAGCTTCAATCATTTCTGGTATATGAATAACATGATGTTTTTCAATGGCAAAAATCAATGAATTTTGTAAATGCACAAACAGTAATTTCTCCGCATTGCAAGGCGCAATTCTGAAATTTTTTGCTTTTTCCTGCTCCTCTTAGCATGATAAAGAAGATTCAAAGAGAGTGAGATGCCAGCTCCTTTCATTCAGTCAGTAGCTTCAATCATTTCTGGACATTTTTCAATGGCAAAAATCAATGAATATTGTAAATGCACAAACAGTAATTTCTCCGCATTGCAAGGTGCAATTCTGAAATTTTTTGCTTTTTCCTGCTCCTCTTAGCATGATAAAGAAGATTCAAAGAGAGTGAGATGCCAGCTCCTTTCATTCAGTCAGTAGCTTCAATCATTTCTGGACGTTTTTCAATGGCAAAAATCAATGAATATTGTAAATGCACAAACAGTAATTTCTCCGCATTGCAAGGTGCAATTCTGAAATTTTTTGCTTTTTCCTGCTCCTCTTAGCATGATAAAGAAGATTCAAAGAGAGTGAGATGCCAGCTCCTTTCATTCAGTCAGTAGCTTCAATCATTTCTGGACGTTTTTCAATGGCAAAAATCAATGAATATTGTAAATGCACAAACAGTAATTTCTCCGCATTGCAATGTGCAATTCTGAAATTTTTTGCTTTTTCCTGCTCCTCTTAGCATGATAAAGAAGATTCAAAGAGAGTGAGATGCCAGCTCCTTTCATTCAGTCAGTAGCTTCAAACATTTCTGGTACATGAATAACATGATGTTTTTCAATGGCAAAAATCAATGAATATTGTAAATGCACAAACAGTAATTTCTCCGCATTGCAAGGTGCAATTCTGAAATTTTTTGCTTTTTCCTGCTCCTCTTAGCATGATAAAGAAGATTCAAAGAGAGTGAGATGCCAGCTCCTTTCGTTCAGTCAGTAGCTTCAATCATTTCTGGACGTTTTTCAATGGCAAAAATCATTGAATATTATAAATGCACAAACAGTAATTTCTCCGCATTGCAAGGTGCAATTCTGAAATTTTTTACTTTTTCCTGCTCCTCTTAGCATGATAAAGAAGATTCAAAGAGAGTGAGATGCCAGCTCCTTTCATTCAGTCAGTAGCTTCAATCATTTCTGGTATATGAATAACATGATGTTTTTCAATCGCAAAAATCAATGAATATTGTAAATGCACAAACAGTAATTTCTCCGCATTGCAAGGTGCAATTCTGAAATTTTTTGCTTTTTCCTGCTCCTCTTAGCATGATAAAGAAGATTCAAAGAGAGTGAGATGCCAGCTCCTTTCATTCAGTCAGTAGCTTCAATCATTTCTGGACGTTTTTCAATGGCAAAAATCAATGAATATTGTAAATGCACAAACAATAATTTCTCCGCATTGCAAGGTGCAATTCTGAAATTTTTTGCTTTTTCCTGCTCCTCTAAGCATGATAAAGAAGATTCAAAGAGAGTGAGATGCCAGATCCTTTCCTTCAGTCAGTAGCTTCAATCATTTCTGGTATATGAATAACATGATGTTTTTCAATGGCAAAAATCAATGAATTTTGTAAATGCACAAACAGTAATTTCTCCGCATTGCAAGGCGCAATTCTGAAATTTTTTGCTTTTTCCTGCTCCTCTTAGCATGATAAAGAAGATTCAAAGAGAGTGAGATGCCAGCTCCTTTCATTCAGTCAGTAGCTTCAATCATTTCTGGACATTTTTCAATGGCAAAAATCAATGAATATTGTAAATGCACAAACAGTAATTTCTCCGCATTGCAAGGTGCAATTCTGAAATTTTTTGCTTTTTCCTGCTCCTCTTAGCATGATAAAGAAGATTCAAAGAGAGTGAGATGCCAGCTCCTTTCATTCAGTCAGTAGCTTCAATCATTTCTGGACATTTTTCAATGGCAAAAATCAATGAATATTGTAAATGCACAAACAGTAATTTCTCCGCATTGCAAGGTGCAATTCTGAAATTTTTTGCTTTTTCCTGCTCCTCTTAGCATGATAAAGAAGATTCAAAGAGAGTGAGATGCCAGCTCCTTTCATTCAGTCAGTACCTTCAATCATTTCTGGACGTTTTTCAATGGCAAAAATCAATGAATATTGTAAATGCACAAACAGTAATTTCTCCGCATTGCAAGGTGCAATTCTGAAATTTTTTGCTTTTTCCTGCTCCTCTTAGCATGATAAACAAGATTCAAAGAGAGTGAGATGCCAGCTCCTTTCATTCAGTCAGTAGCTTCAATCATTTCTGGACGTTTTTCAATGGCAAAAATCAATGAATATTGTAAATGCACAAACTGTAATTTCTCCGCATTGCAAGGTGCAATTCTGAAATTTTTTGCTTTTTCCTGCTCCTCTTAGCATGATAAAGAAGATTCAAAGAGAGTGAGATGCCAGCTCCTTTCATTCAGTCAGTAGCTTCAATCATTTCTGGACGTTTTTCAATGGCAAAAATCAATGAATATTGTAAATGCACAAACAGTAATTTCTCCGCATTGCAAGGTGCAATTCTGAAATTTTTTGCTTTTTCCTGCTCCTCTTAGCATGATAAAGAAGATTCAAAGAGAGTGAGATGCCAGCTCCTTTCATTCAGTCAGTACCTTCAATCATTTCTGGACGTTTTTCAATGGCAAAAATCAATGAATATTGTAAATGCACAAACAGTAATTTCTCCGCATTGCAAGGTGCAATTCTGAAATTTTTTGCTTTTTCCTGCTCCTCTTAGCATGATAAACAAGATTCAAAGAGAGTGAGATGCCAGCTCCTTTCATTCAGTCAGTAGCTTCAATCATTTCTGGACGTTTTTCAATGGCAAAAATCAATGAATATTGTAAATGCACAAACTGTAATTTCTCCGCATTGCAAGGTGCAATTCTGAAATTTTTTGCTTTTTCCTGCTCCTCTTAGCATGATAAAGAAGATTCAAAGAGAGTGAGATGCCAGCTCCTTTCATTCAGTCAGTAGCTTCAATCATTTCTGGTATATGAATAACATGTTTTTCAATAGCAAAAATCAATGAATATTGTAAATGCACAAACAGTAATTTCTCCGCATTGCAAGGTGCAATTCTGAAATTTTTTGCTTTTTCCTGCTCCTCTTAGCATGATAAAGAAGATTCAAAGAGAGTGAGATGCCAGCTCCTTTCATTCAGTCAGTAGCTTCAATCATTTCTGGACGTTTTTCAATGGCAAAAATCAATGAATATTGTAAATGCACAAACAGTAATTTCTCCGCATTGCAAGGTGCAATTCTGAAATTTTTTACTTTTTCCTGCTCCTCTTAGCATGATAAAGAAGATTCAAAGAGAGTGAGATGCCAGCTCCTTTCATTCAGTCAGTAGCTTCAATCATTTCTGGTATATGAATAACATGATGTTTTTCAATCGCAAAAATCAATGAATATTGTAAATGCACAAACAGTAATTTCTCCGCATTGCAAGGTGCAATTCTGAAATTTTTTGCTTTTTCCTGCTCCTCTTAGCATGATAAAGAAGATTCAAAGAGAGTGAGATGCCAGCTCCTTTCATTCAGTCAGTAGCTTCAATCATTTCTGGTATATGAATAACATGATGTTTTTCAATAGCAAAAATCAATGAATATTGTAAATGCACAAACAGTAATTTCTCTGCATTGCAAGGTGCAATTCTGAAATTTTTTGCTTTTTCCTGCTCCTCTTAGCATGATAAAGAAGATTCAAAGAGAGTGAGATGCCAGCTCCTTTCATTCAGTCAGTAGCTTCAATCATTTCTGGACGTTTTTCAATGGCAAAAATCAATGAATATTGTAAATGCACAAACAGTAATTTCTCCGCATTGCAAGGTGCAATTCTGAAATTTTTTACTTTTTCCTGCTCCTCTTAGCATGATAAAGAAGATTCAAAGAGAGTGAGATGCCAGCTCCTTTCATTCAGTCAGTAGCTTCAATCATTTCTGGTATATGAATAACATGATGTTTTTCAATCGCAAAAATCAATGAATATTGTAAATGCACAAACAGTAATTTCTCCGCATTGCAAGGTGCAATTCTGAAATTTTTTGCTTTTTCCTGCTCCTCTTAGCATGATAAAGAAGATTCAAAGAGAGTGAGATGCCAGCTCCTTTCATTCAGTCAGTAGCTTCAATCATTTCTGGACGTTTTTCAATGGCAAAAATCAATGAATATTGTAAATGCACAAACAGTAATTTCTCCGCATTGCAAGGTGCAATTCTGAAATTCTTTGCTTTTTCCTGCTCCTCTAAGCATGATAAAGAAGATTCAAAGAGAGTGAGATGCCAGATCCTTTCCTTCAGTCAGTAGCTTCAATCATTTCTGGCATATGAATAACATGATGTTTTTCAATGGCAAAAATCAATGAATTTTGTAAATGCACAAACAGTAATTTCTCCGCATTGCAAGGCGCAATTCTGAAATTTTTTACTTTTTCCTGCTCCTCTTAGCATGATAAAGAAGATTCAAAGAGAGTGAGATGCCAGCTCCTTTCATTCAGTCAGTAGCTTCAATCATTTCTGGTATATGAATAACATGATGTTTTTCAATGGCAAAAAGCAATGAATATTGTAAATGCACAAACAGTAATTTCTCCGCATTGCAAGGTGCAATTCTGAAATTTTTTGCTTTTTCCTGCTCCTCTTAGCATGATAAAGAAGATTCAAAGAGAGTGAGATGCCAGCTCCTTTCATTCAGTCAGTAGCTTCAATCATTTCTGGACGTTTTTCAATGGCAAAAATCAATGAATATTGTAAATGCACAAACAGTAATTTCTCCGCATTGCAAGGTGCAATTCTGAAATTTTTTGCTTTTTCCTGCTCCTCTTAGCATGATAAAGAAGATTCAAAGAGAGTGAGATGCCAGCTCCTTTCATTCAGTCAGTAGCTTTAATCATTTCTGGACGTTTTTCAATGGCAAAAATCATTGAATATTGTAAATGCACAATCAGTAATTTCTCCGCATTGCAAGGTGCAATTCTGAAATTTTTTACTTTTTCCTGCTCCTCTTAGCATGATAAAGAAGATTCAAAGAGAGTGAGATGCCAGCTCCTTTCATTCAGTCAGTAGCTTCAATCATTTCTGGTATATGAATAACATGATGTTTTTCAATCGCAAAAATCAATGAATATTGTAAATGCACAAACAGTAATTTCTCCGCATTGCAAGGTGCAATTCTGAAATTTTTTGCTTTTTCCTGCTCCTCTTAGCATGATAAAGAAGATTCAAAGAGAGTGAGATGCCAGCTCCCTTCATTCAGTCAGTAGCTTCAATCATTTCTGGACGTTTTTCAATGGCAAAAATCAATGAATATTGTAAATGCACAAACAGTAATTTCTCCGCATTGCAAGGTGCAATTCTGAAACTTTTTGCTTTTTCCTGCTCCTCTTAGCATGATAAACAAGATTCAAAGAGAGTGAGATGCCAGCTCCTTTCATTCAGTCAGTAGCTTCAATCATTTCTGGACGTTTTTCAATGGCAAAAATCATTGAATATTGTAAATGCACAAACAGTAATTTCTCCGCATTGCAAGGTGCAATTCTGAAATTTTTTACTTTTTCCTGCTCCTCTTAGCACGATAAAGAAGATTCAAAGAGAGTGAGATGCCAGCTCCTTTCATTCAGTCAGTAGCTTCAATCATTTCTGGTATATGAATAACATGATGTTTTTCAATCGCAAAAATCAATGAATATTGTAAATGCACAAACAGTAATTTCTCCGCATTGCAAGGTGCAATTCTGAAATTTTTTGCTTTTTCCTGCTCCTCTTAGCATGATAAAGAAGATTCAAAGAGAGTGAGATGCCAGCTCCTTTCATTCAGTCAGTAGCTTCAATCATTTCTGGACGTTTTTCAATGGCAAAAATCAATGAATATTGTAAATGCACAAACAGTAATTTCTCCGCATTGCAAGGTGCAATTCTGAAATTTTTTGCTTTTTCCTGCTCCTCTAAGCATGATAAAGAAGATTCAAAGAGAGTGAGATGCCAGATCCTTTCCTTCAGTCAGTAGCTTCAATCATTTCTGGTATATGAATAACATGATGTTTTTCAATGGCAAAAATCAATGAATATTGTAAATGCACAAACAGTAATTTCTCCGCATTGCAAGGTGCAATTCTGAAATTTTTTGCTTTTTCCTGCTCCTCTTAGCATGATAAAGAAGATTCAAAGAGAGTGAGATGCCAGCTCCCTTCATTCAGTCAGTAGCTTCAATCATTTCTGGACGTTTTTCAATGGCAAAAATCAATGAATATTGTAAATGCACAAACAGTAATTTCTCCGCATTGCAAGGTGCAATTCTGAAACTTTTTGCTTTTTCCTGCTCCTCTTAGCATGATAAACAAGATTCAAAGAGAGTGAGATGCCAGCTCCTTTCATTCAGTCAGTAGCTTCAATCATTTCTGGACGTTTTTCAATGGCAAAAATCATTGAATATTGTAAATGCACAAACAGTAATTTCTCCGCATTGCAAGGTGCAATTCTGAAATTTTTTACTTTTTCCTGCTCCTCTTAGCACGATAAAGAAGATTCAAAGAGAGTGAGATGCCAGCTCCTTTCATTCAGTCAGTAGCTTCAATCATTTCTGGTATATGAATAACATGATGTTTTTCAATCGCAAAAATCAATGAATATTGTAAATGCACAAACAGTAATTTCTCCGCATTGCAAGGTGCAATTCTGAAATTTTTTGCTTTTTCCTGCTCCTCTTAGCATGATAAAGAAGATTCAAAGAGAGTGAGATGCCAGCTCCTTTCATTCAGTCAGTAGCTTCAATCATTTCTGGACGTTTTTCAATGGCAAAAATCAATGAATATTGTAAATGCACAAACAGTAATTTCTCCGCATTGCAAGGTGCAATTCTGAAATTTTTTGCTTTTTCCTGCTCCTCTAAGCATGATAAAGAAGATTCAAAGAGAGTGAGATGCCAGATCCTTTCCTTCAGTCAGTAGCTTCAATCATTTCTGGTATATGAATAACATGATGTTTTTCAATGGCAAAAATCAATGAATTTTGTAAATGCACAAACAGTAATTTCTCCGCATTGCAAGGCGCAATTCTGAAATTTTTTGCTTTTTCCTGCTCCTCTTAGCATGATAAAGAAGATTCAAAGAGAGTGAGATGCCAGCTCCTTTCATTCAGTCAGTAGCTTCAATCATTTCTGGACATTTTTCAATGGCAAAAATCAATGAATATTGTAAATGCACAAACAGTAATTTCTCCGCATTGCAAGGTGCAATTCTGAAATTTTTTGCTTTTTCCTGCTCCTCTTAGCATGATAAAGAAGATTCAAAGAGAGTGAGATGCCAGCTCCTTTCATTCAGTCAGTAGCTTCAATCATTTCTGGACGTTTTTCAATGGCAAAAATCAATGAATATTGTAAATGCACAAACAGTAATTTCTCCGCATTGCAAGGTGCAATTCTGAAATTTTTTGCTTTTTCCTGCTCCTCTTAGCATGATAAAGAAGATTCAAAGAGAGTGAGATGCCAGCTCCTTTCATTCAGTCAGTACCTTCAATTATTTCTGGACCTTTTTCAATGGCAAAAATCAATGAATATTGTAAATGCACAAACAGTAATTTCTCCGCATTGCAAGGTGCAATTCTGAAATTTTTTGCTTTTTCCTGCTCCTCTTAGCATGATAAAGAAGATTCAAAGAGAGTGAGATGCCAGCTCCTTTCATTCAGTCAGTAGCTTCAATCATTTATGGACGTTTTTCAATGGCAAAAATCAATGAATATTGTAAATGCACAAACAGTAATTTCTCCGCATTGCAATGTGCAATTCTGAAATTTTTTGCTTTTTCCTGCTCCTCTTAGCATGATAAAGAAGATTCAAAGAGAGTGAGATGCCAGCTCCTTTCATTCAGTCAGTAGCTTCAATCATTTCTGGACGTTTTTCAATGGCAAAAATCAATGAATATTGTAAATGCACAAACAGTAATTTCTCCGCATTGCAAGGTGCAATTCTGAAATTTTTTGCTTTTTCCTGCTCCTCTTAGCATGATAAAGAAGATTCAAAGAGAGTGAGATGCCAGATCCTTTCCTTCAGTCAGTAGCTTCAATCATTTCTGGTATATGAATAACATGATGTTTTTCAATGGCAAAAATCAATGAATTTTGTAAATGCACAAACAGTAATTTCTCCGCATTGCAAGGCGCAATTCTGAAATTTTTTGCTTTTTCCTGCTCCTCTTAGCATGATAAAGAAGATTCAAAGAGAGTGAGATGCCAGCTCCTTTCATTCAGTCAGTAGCTTCAATCATTTCTGGACATTTTTCAATGGCAAAAATCAATGAATATTGTAAATGCACAAACAGTAATTTCTCCGCATTGCAAGGTGCAATTCTGAAATTTTTTGCTTTTTCCTGCTCCTCTTAGCATGATAAAGAAGATTCAAAGAGAGTGAGATGCCAGCTCCTTTCATTCAGTCAGTAGCTTCAATCATTTCTGGACGTTTTTCAATGGCAAAAATCAATGAATATTGTAAATGCACAAACAGTAATTTCTCCGCATTGCAAGGTGCAATTCTGAAATTTTTTGCTTTTTCCTGCTCCTCTTAGCATGATAAAGAAGATTCAAAGAGAGTGAGATGCCAGCTCCTTTCATTCAGTCAGTAGCTTCAATCATTTCTGGACGTTTTTCAATGGCAAAAATCTATGAATATTGTAAATGCACAAACAGTAATTTCTCCGCATTGCAATGTGCAATTCTGAAATTTTTTGCTTTTTCCTGCTCCTCTTAGCATGATAAAGAAGATTCAAAGAGAGTGAGATGCCAGCTCCTTTCATTCAGTCAGTAGCTTCAAACATTTCTGGTACATGAATAACATGATGTTTTTCAATGGCAAAAATCAATGAATATTGTAAATGCACAAACAGTAATTTCTCCGCATTGCAAGGTGCAATTCTGAAATTTTTTGCTTTTTCCTGCTCCTCTTAGCATGATAAAGAAGATTCAAAGAGAGTGAGATGCCAAGCTCCTTTCGTTCAGTCAGTAGCTTCAATCATTTCTGGACGTTTTTCAATGGCAAAAATCATTGAATATTATAAATGCACAAACAGTAATTTCTCCGCATTGCAAGGTGCAATTCTGAAATTTTTTACTTTTTCCTGCTCCTCTTAGCATGATAAAGAAGATTCAAAGAGATTGAGATGCCAGCTCCTTTCATTCAGTCAGTAGCTTCAATCATTTCTGGTATATGAATAACATGATGTTTTTCAATGGCAAAAATCAATGAATATTGTAAATGCACAAACAGTAATTTCTCCGCATTGCAAGGTGCAATTCTGAAATTTTTTGCTTTTTCCTGCTCCTCTTAGCATGATAAAGAAGATTCAAAGAGAGTGAGATGCCAGCTCCTTTCATTCAGTCAGTAGCTTCAATCATTTCTGGACGTTTTTCAATGGCAAAAATCAATGAATATTGTAAATGCACAAACAGTAATTTCTCCGCATTGCAAGGTGCAATTCTGAAATTTTTTGCTTTTTCCTGCTCCTCTTAGCATGATAAAGAAGATTCAAAGAGAGTGAGATGCCAGCTCCTTTCATTCAGTCAGTAGCTTCAATCATTTCTGGACGTTTTTCAATGGCAAAAATCAATGAATATTGTAAATGCACAAACAGTAATTTCTCCGCATTGCAAGGTGCAATTCTGAAATTTTTTGCTTTTTCCTGCTCCTCTAAGCATGATAAAGAAGATTCAAAGAGAGTGAGATGCCAGATCCTTTCCTTCAGTCAGTAGCTTCAATCATTTCTGGTATATGAATAACATGATGTTTTTCAATGGCAAAAATCAATGAATTTTGTAAATGCACAAACAATAATTTCTCCGCATTGCAAGGCGCAATTCTGAAATTTTTTGCTTTTTCCTGCTCCTCTTAGCATGATAAAGAAGATTCAAAGAGAGTGAGATGCCAGCTCCTTTCATTCAGTCAGTAGCTTCAATCATTTCTGGACATTTTTCAATGGCAAAAATCAATGAATATTGTAAATGCACAAACAGTAATTTCTCCGCATTGCAAGGTGCAATTCTGAAATTTTTTGCTTTTTCCTGCTCCTCTTAGCATGATAAAGAAGATTCAAAGAGAGTGAGATGCCAGCTCCTTTCATTCAGTCAGTAGCTTCAATCATTTCTGGACGTTTTTCAATGGCAAAAATCAATGAATATTGTAAATGCACAAACAGTAATTTCTCCGCATTGCAAGGTGCAATTCTGAAATTTTTTGCTTTTTCCTGCTCCTCTTAGCATGATAAAGAAGATTAAAAGAGAGTGAGATGCCAGCTCCTTTCATTCAGTCAGTACCTTCAATTATTTCTGGACCTTTTTCAATGGCAAAAATCAATGAATATTGTAAATGCACAAACAGTAATTTCTCCGCATTGCAAGGTGCAATTCTGAAATTTTTTGCTTTTTCCTGCTCCTCTTAGCATGATAAAGAAGATTCAAAGAGAGTGAGATGCCAGCTCCTTTCATTCAGTCAGTAGCTTCAATCATTTCTGGTATATGAATAACATGATGTTTTTCAATAGCAAAAATCAATGAATATTGTAAATGCACAAACAGTAATTTCTCCGCATTGCAAGGTGCAATTCTGAAATTTTTTGCTTTTTCCTGCTCCTCTTAGCATGATAAAGAAGATTCAAAGAGAGTGAGATGCCAGCTCCTTTCATTCAGTCAGTAGCTTCAATCATTTCTGGACGTTTTTCAATGGCAAAAATCAATGAATATTGTAAATGCACAAACAGTAATTTCTCCGCATTGCAAGGTGCAATTCTGAAATTTTTTACTTTTTCCTGCTCCTCTTAGCATGATAAAGAAGATTCAAAGAGAGTGAGATTCCAGCTCCTTTCATTCAGTCAGTAGCTTCAATCATTTCTGGTATATGAATAACATGATGTTTTTCAATCGCAAAAATCAATGAATATTGTAAATGCACAAACAGTAATTTCTCCGCATTGCAAGGTGCAATTCTGAAATTTTTTGCTTTTTCCTGCTCCTCTTAGCATGATAAAGAAGATTCAAAGAGAGTGAGATGCCAGCTCCTTTCATTCAGTCAGTAGCTTCAATCATTTCTGGACATTTTTCAATGGCAAAAATCAATGAATATTGTAAATGCACAAACAGTAATTTCTCCGCATTGCAAGGTGCAATTCTGAAATTTTTTGCTTTTTCCTGCTCCTCTAAGCATGATAAAGAAGATTCAAAGAGAGTGAGATGCCATATCCTTTCCTTCAGTCAGTAGCTTCAATCATTTCTGGTATATGAATAACATGATGTTTTTCAATGGCAAAAATCAATGAATTTTGTAAATGCACAAACAGTAATTTCTCCGCATTGCAAGGCGCAATTCTGAAATTTTTTGCTTTTTCCTGCTCCTCTTAGCATGATAAAGAAGATTCAAAGATAGTGAGATGCCAGCTCCTTTCATTCAGTCAGTAGCTTCAATCATTTCTGGACATTTTTCAATGGCAAAAATCAATGAATATTGTAAATGCACAAACAGTAATTTCTCCGCATTGCAAGGTGCAATTCTGAAATTTTTTGCTTTTTCCTGCTCCTCTTAGCATGATAAAGAAGATTCAAAGAGAGTGAGATGCCAGCTCCTTTCATTCAGTCAGTAGCTTCAATCATTTCTGGACGTTTTTCAATGGCAAAAATCAATGAATATTGTAAATGCACAAACAGTAATTTCTCCGCATTGCAAGGTGCAATTCTGAAATTTTTTGCTTTTTCCTGCTCCTCTTAGCAGGATAAAGAAGATTCAAAGAGAGTGAGATGCCAGCTCCTTTCATTCAGTCAGTACCTTCAATCATTTCTGGACGTTTTTCAATGGCAAAAATCAATGAATATTGTAAATGCACAAACAGTAATTTCTCCGCATTGCAAGGTGCAATTCTGAAATTTTTTGCTTTTTCCTGCTCCTCTTAGCATGATAAAGAAGATTCAAAGAGAGTGAGATGCCAGCTCCTTTCATTCAGTCAGTAGCTTCAATCATTTCTGGACGTTTTTCAATGGTAAAAATCAATGAATATTGTAAATGCACAAACTGTAATTTCTCCGCATTGCAAGGTGCAATTCTGAAATTTTTTGCTTTTTCCTGCTCCTCTTAGCATGATAAAGAAGATTCAAAGAGAGTGAGATGCCAGCTCCTTTCATTCAGTCAGTAGCTTCAATCATTTCTGGTATATGAATAACATGATGTTTTTCAATAGCAAAAATCAATGAATATTGTAAATGCACAAACAGTAATTTCTCCGCATTGCAAGGTGCAATTCTGAAATTTTTTGCTTTTTCCTGCTCCTCTTAGCATGATAAAGAAGATTCAAAGAGAGTGAGATGCCAGCTCCTTTCATTCAGTCAGTAGCTTCAATCATTTCTGGACGTTTTTCAATGGCAAAAATCAATGAATATTGTAAATGCACAAACAGTAATTTCTCCGCATTGCAAGGTGCAATTCTGAAATTTTTTGCTTTTTCCTGCTCCTCTTAGCATGATAAACAAGATTCAAAGAGAGTGAGATGCCAGCTCCTTTCATTCAGTCAGTAGCTTCAATCATTTCTGGACGTTTTTCAATGGCAAAAATCATTGAATATTGTAAATGCACAAACAGTAATTTCTCCGCATTGCAAGGTGCAATTCTGAAATTTTTTACTTTTTCCTGCTCCTCTTAGCATGATAAAGAAGATTCAAAGAGAGTGAGATGCCAGCTCCTTTCATTCAGTCAGTAGCTTCAATCATTTCTGGTATATGAATAACATGATGTTTTTCAATCGCAAAAATCAATGAATATTGTAAATGCACAAACAGTAATTTCTCCGCATTGCAAGGTGCAATTCTGAAATTTTTTGCTTTTTCCTGCTCCTCTTAGCATGATAAAGAAGATTCAAAGAGAGTGAGATGCCAGCTCCTTTCATTCAGTCAGTAGCTTCAATCATTTCTGGACGTTTTTCAATGGCAAAAATCAATGAATATTGTAAATGCACAAACAGTAATTTCTCCGCATTGCAAGGTGCAATTCTGAAATTTTTTGCTTTTTCCTGCTCCTCTTAGCATGATAAAGAAGATTCAAAGAGATTGAGATGCCAGATCCTTTCCTTCAGTCAGTAGCTTCAATCATTTCTGGTATATGAATAACATGATGTTTTTCAATGGCAAAAATCAATGAATTTTGTAAATGCACAAACAGTAATTTCTCCGCATTGCAAGGCGCAATTCTGAAATTTTTTGCTTTTTCCTGCTCCTCTTAGCATGATAAAGAAGATTCAAAGAGAGTGAGATGCCAGCTCCTTTCATTCAGTCAGTAGCTTCAATCATTTCTGGACAGTTTTCAATGGCAAAAATCAATGAATATTGTAAATGCACAAACAGTAATTTCTCCGCATTGCAAGGTGCAATTCTGAAATTTTTTGCTTTTTCCTGCTCCTCTTAGCATGATAAAGAAGATTCAAAGAGAGTGAGATGCCAGCTCCTTTCATTCAGTCAGTAGCTTCAATCATTTCTGGACGTTTTTCAATGGCAAAAATCAATGAATATTGTAAATGCACAAACAGTAATTTCTCCGCATTGCAAGGTGCAATTCTGAAATTTTTTGCTTTTTCCTGCTCCTCTTAGCATGATAAAGAAGATTCAAAGAGAGTGAGATGCCAGCTCCTTTCATTCAGTCAGTAGCTTCAATCATTTCTGGACGTTTTTCAATGGCAAAAATCAATGAATATTGTAAATGCACAAACAGTAATTTCTCCGCATTGCAAGGTGCAATTCTGAAATTTTTTGCTTTTTCCTGCTCCTCTTAGCATGATAAAGAAGATTCAAAGAGAGTGAGATGCCAGATCCTTTCCTTCAGTCAGTAGCTTCAATCATTTCTGGTATATGAATAACATGATGTTTTTCAATGGCAAAAATCAATGAATTTTGTAAATGCACAAACAGTAATTTCTCCGCATTGCAAGGCGCAATTCTGAAATTTTTTGCTTTTTCCTGCTCCTCTTAGCATGATAAAGAAGATTCAAAGAGAGTGAGATGCCAGCTCCTTTCATTCAGTCAGTAGCTTCAATCATTTCTGGACATTTTTCAATGGCAAAAATCAATGAATATTGTAAATGCACAAACAGTAATTTCTCCGCATTGCAAGGTGCAATTCTGAAATTTTTTGCTTTTTCCTGCTCCTCTTAGCATGATAAAGAAGATTCAAAGAGAGTGAGATGCCAGCTCCTTTCATTCAGTCAGTAGCTTCAATCATTTCTGGACGTTTTTCAATGGCAAAAATCAATGAATATTGTAAATGCACAAACAGTAATTTCTCCGCATTGCAAGGTGCAATTCTGAAATTTTTTGCTTTTTCCTGCTCCTCTTAGCATGATAAAGAAGATTCAAAGAGAGTGAGATGCCAGCTCCTTTCATTCAGTCAGTAGCTTCAATCATTTCTGGACGTTTTTCAATGGCAAAAATCAATGAATATTGTAAATGCACAAACAGTAATTTCTCCGCATTGCAATGTGCAATTCTGAAATTTTTTGCTTTTTCCTGCTCCTCTTAGCATGATAAAGAAGATTCAAAGAGAGTGAGATGCCAGCTCCTTTCATTCAGTCAGTAGCTTCAATCATTTCTGGACATTTTTCAATGGCAAAAATCAATGAATATTGTAAATGCACAAACAGTAATTTCTCCGCATTGCAAGGTGCAATTCTGAAATTTTTTGCTTTTTCCTGCTCCTCTTAGCATGATAAAGAAGATTCAAAGAGATTGAGATGCCAGCTCCTTTCATTCAGTCAGTAGCTTCAATCATTTCTGGTATATGAATAACATGATGTTTTTCAATGGCAAAAATCAATGAATATTGTAAATGCACAAACAGTAATTTCTCCGCATTGCAAGGTGCAATTCTGAAATTTTTTGCTTTTTCCTGCTCCTCTTAGCATGATAAAGAAGATTCAAAGAGAGTGAGATGCCAGCTCCTTTCATTCAGTCAGTAGCTTCAATCATTTCTGGACGTTTTTCAATGGCAAAAATCAATGAATATTGTAAATGCACAAACAGTAATTTCTCCGCATTGCAAGGTGCAATTCTGAAATTTTTTGCTTTTTCCTGCTCCTCTTAGCATGATAAAGAAGATTCAAAGAGAGTGAGATGCCAGCTCCTTTCATTCAGTCAGTAGCTTCAATCATTTCTGGACGTTTTTCAATGGCAAAAATCAATGAATATTGTAAATGCACAAACAGTAATTTCTCCGCATTGCAAGGTGCAATTCTGAAATTTTTTGCTTTTTCCTGCTCCTCTAAGCATGATAAAGAAGATTCAAAGAGAGTGAGATGCCAGATCCTTTCCTTCAGTCAGTAGCTTCAATCATTTCTGGTATATGAATAACATGATGTTTTTCAATGGCAAAAATCAATGAATTTTGTAAATGCACAAACAATAATTTCTCCGCATTGCAAGGCGCAATTCTGAAATTTTTTGCTTTTTCCTGCTCCTCTTAGCATGATAAAGAAGATTCAAAGAGAGTGAGATGCCAGCTCCTTTCATTCAGTCAGTAGCTTCAATCATTTCTGGACATTTTTCAATGGCAAAAATCAATGAATATTGTAAATGCACAAACAGTAATTTCTCCGCATTGCAAGGTGCAATTCTGAAATTTTTTGCTTTTTCCTGCTCCTCTTAGCATGATAAAGAAGATTCAAAGAGAGTGAGATGCCAGCTCCTTTCATTCAGTCAGTAGCTTCAATCATTTCTGGACGTTTTTCAATGGCAAAAATCAATGAATATTGTAAATGCACAAACAGTAATTTCTCCGCATTGCAAGGTGCAATTCTGAAATTTTTTGCTTTTTCCTGCTCCTCTTAGCATGATAAAGAAGATTAAAAGAGAGTGAGATGCCAGCTCCTTTCATTCAGTCAGTACCTTCAATTATTTCTGGACCTTTTTCAATGGCAAAAATCAATGAATATTGTAAATGCACAAACAGTAATTTCTCCGCATTGCAAGGTGCAATTCTGAAATTTTTTGCTTTTTCCTGCTCCTCTTAGCATGATAAAGAAGATTCAAAGAGAGTGAGATGCCAGCTCCTTTCATTCAGTCAGTAGCTTCAATCATTTCTGGTATATGAATAACATGATGTTTTTCAATAGCAAAAATCAATGAATATTGTAAATGCACAAACAGTAATTTCTCCGCATTGCAAGGTGCAATTCTGAAATTTTTTGCTTTTTCCTGCTCCTCTTAGCATGATAAAGAAGATTCAAAGAGAGTGAGATGCCAGCTCCTTTCATTCAGTCAGTAGCTTCAATCATTTCTGGACGTTTTTCAATGGCAAAAATCAATGAATATTGTAAATGCACAAACAGTAATTTCTCCGCATTGCAAGGTGCAATTCTGAAATTTTTTACTTTTTCCTGCTCCTCTTAGCATGATAAAGAAGATTCAAAGAGAGTGAGATTCCAGCTCCTTTCATTCAGTCAGTAGCTTCAATCATTTCTGGTATATGAATAACATGATGTTTTTCAATCGCAAAAATCAATGAATATTGTAAATGCACAAACAGTAATTTCTCCGCATTGCAAGGTGCAATTCTGAAATTTTTTGCTTTTTCCTGCTCCTCTTAGCATGATAAAGAAGATTCAAAGAGAGTGAGATGCCAGCTCCTTTCATTCAGTCAGTAGCTTCAATCATTTCTGGACATTTTTCAATGGCAAAAATCAATGAATATTGTAAATGCACAAACAGTAATTTCTCCGCATTGCAAGGTGCAATTCTGAAATTTTTTGCTTTTTCCTGCTCCTCTAAGCATGATAAAGAAGATTCAAAGAGAGTGAGATGCCATATCCTTTCCTTCAGTCAGTAGCTTCAATCATTTCTGGTATATGAATAACATGATGTTTTTCAATGGCAAAAATCAATGAATTTTGTAAATGCACAAACAGTAATTTCTCCGCATTCCAAGGCGCAATTCTGAAATTTTTTGCTTTTTCCTGCTCCTCTTAGCATGATAAAGAAGATTCAAAGATAGTGAGATGCCAGCTCCTTTCATTCAGTCAGTAGCTTCAATCATTTCTGGACATTTTTCAATGGCAAAAATCAATGAATATTGTAAATGCACAAACAGTAATTTCTCCGCATTGCAAGGTGCAATTCTGAAATTTTTTGCTTTTTCCTGCTCCTCTTAGCATGATAAAGAAGATTCAAAGAGAGTGAGATGCCAGCTCCTTTCATTCAGTCAGTAGCTTCAATCATTTCTGGACGTTTTTCAATGGCAAAAATCAATGAATATTGTAAATGCACAAACAGTAATTTCTCCGCATTGCAAGGTGCAATTCTGAAATTTTTTGCTTTTTCCTGCTCCTCTTAGCAGGATAAAGAAGATTCAAAGAGAGTGAGATGCCAGCTCCTTTCATTCAGTCAGTACCTTCAATCATTTCTGGACGTTTTTCAATGGCAAAAATCAATGAATATTGTAAATGCACAAACAGTAATTTCTCCGCATTGCAAGGTGCAATTCTGAAATTTTTTGCTTTTTCCTGCTCCTCTTAGCATGATAAAGAAGATTCAAAGAGAGTGAGATGCCAGCTCCTTTCATTCAGTCAGTAGCTTCAATCATTTCTGGACGTTTTTCAATGGTAAAAATCAATGAATATTGTAAATGCACAAACTGTAATTTCTCCGCATTGCAAGGTGCAATTCTGAAATTTTTTGCTTTTTCCTGCTCCTCTTAGCATGATAAAGAAGATTCAAAGAGAGTGAGATGCCAGCTCCTTTCATTCAGTCAGTAGCTTCAATCATTTCTGGTATATGAATAACATGATGTTTTTCAATAGCAAAAATCAATGAATATTGTAAATGCACAAACAGTAATTTCTCCGCATTGCAAGGTGCAATTCTGAAATTTTTTGCTTTTTCCTGCTCCTCTTAGCATGATAAAGAAGATTCAAAGAGAGTGAGATGCCAGCTCCTTTCATTCAGTCAGTAGCTTCAATCATTTCTGGACGTTTTTCAATGGCAAAAATCAATGAATATTGTAAATGCACAAACAGTAATTTCTCCGCATTGCAAGGTGCAATTCTGAAATTTTTTGCTTTTTCCTGCTCCTCTTAGCATGATAAACAAGATTCAAAGAGAGTGAGATGCCAGCTCCTTTCATTCAGTCAGTAGCTTCAATCATTTCTGGACGTTTTTCAATGGCAAAAATCATTGAATATTGTAAATGCACAAACAGTAATTTCTCCGCATTGCAAGGTGCAATTCTGAAATTTTTTACTTTTTCCTGCTCCTCTTAGCATGATAAAGAAGATTCAAAGAGAGTGAGATGCCAGCTCCTTTCATTCAGTCAGTAGCTTCAATCATTTCTGGTATATGAATAACATGATGTTTTTCAATCGCAAAAATCAATGAATATTGTAAATGCACAAACAGTAATTTCTCCGCATTGCAAGGTGCAATTCTGAAATTTTTTGCTTTTTCCTGCTCCTCTTAGCATGATAAAGAAGATTCAAAGAGAGTGAGATGCCAGCTCCTTTCATTCAGTCAGTAGCTTCAATCATTTCTGGACGTTTTTCAATGGCAAAAATCAATGAATATTGTAAATGCACAAACAGTAATTTCTCCGCATTGCAAGGTGCAATTCTGAAATTTTTTGCTTTTTCCTGCTCCTCTTAGCATGATAAAGAAGATTCAAAGAGATTGAGATGCCAGATCCTTTCCTTCAGTCAGTAGCTTCAATCATTTCTGGTATATGAATAACATGATGTTTTTCAATGGCAAAAATCAATGAATTTTGTAAATGCACAAACAGTAATTTCTCCGCATTGCAAGGCGCAATTCTGAAATTTTTTGCTTTTTCCTGCTCCTCTTAGCATGATAAAGAAGATTCAAAGAGAGTGAGATGCCAGCTCCTTTCATTCAGTCAGTAGCTTCAATCATTTCTGGACATTTTTCAATGGCAAAAATCAATGAATATTGTAAATGCACAAACAGTAATTTCTCCGCATTGCAAGGTGCAATTCTGAAATTTTTTGCTTTTTCCTGCTCCTCTTAGCATGATAAAGAAGATTCAAAGAGAGTGAGATGCCAGCTCCTTTCATTCAGTCAGTAGCTTCAATCATTTCTGGACGTTTTTCAATGGCAAAAATCAATGAATATTGTAAATGCACAAACAGTAATTTCTCCGCATTGCAAGGTGCAATTCTGAAATTTTTTGCTTTTTCCTGCTCCTCTTAGCATGATAAAGAAGATTCAAAGAGAGTGAGATGCCAGCTCCTTTCATTCAGTCAGTAGCTTCAATCATTTCTGGACGTTTTTCAATGGCAAAAATCAATGAATATTGTAAATGCACAAACAGTAATTTCTCCGCATTGCAAGGTGCAATTCTGAAATTTTTTGCTTTTTCCTGCTCCTCTTAGCATGATAAAGAAGATTCAAAGAGAGTGAGATGCCAGCTCCTTTCATTCAGTCAGTAGCTTCAATCATTTCTGGACGTTTTTCAATGGCAAAAATCAATGAATATTGTAAATGCACAAACAGTAATTTCTCCGCATTGCAAGGTGCAATTCTGAAATTTTTTGCTTTTTCCTGCTCCTCTTAGCATGATAAAGAAGATTCAAAGAGAGTGAGATGCCAGATCCTTTCCTTCAGTCAGTAGCTTCAATCATTTCTGGTATATGAATAACATGATGTTTTTCAATGGCAAAAATCAATGAATTTTGTAAATGCACAAACAGTAATTTCTCCGCATTGCAAGGCGCAATTCTGAAATTTTTTGCTTTTTCCTGCTCCTCTTAGCATGATAAAGAAGATTCAAAGAGAGTGAGATGCCAGCTCCTTTCATTCAGTCAGTAGCTTCAATCATTTCTGGACATTTTTCAATGGCAAAAATCAATGAATATTGTAAATGCACAAACAGTAATTTCTCCGCATTGCAAGGTGCAATTCTGAAATTTTTTGCTTTTTCCTGCTCCTCTTAGCATGATAAAGAAGATTCAAAGAGAGTGAGATGCCAGCTCCTTTCATTCAGTCAGTAGCTTCAATCATTTCTGGACGTTTTTCAATGGCAAAAATCAATGAATATTGTAAATGCACAAACAGTAATTTCTCCGCATTGCAAGGTGCAATTCTGAAATTTTTTGCTTTTTCCTGCTCCTCTTAGCATGATAAAGAAGATTCAAAGAGAGTGAGATGCCAGCTCCTTTCATTCAGTCAGTACCTTCAATTATTTCTGGACCTTTTTCAATGGCAAAAATCAATGAATATTGTAAATGCACAAACAGTAATTTCTCCGCATTGCAAGGTGCAATTCTGAAATTTTTTGCTTTTTCCTGCTCCTCTTAGCATGATAAAGAAGATTCAAAGAGAGTGAGATGCCAGCTCCTTTCATTCAGTCAGTAGCTTCAATCATTTCTGGACGTTTTTCAATGGCAAAAATCAATGAATATTGTAAATGCACAAACTGTAATTTCTCCGCATTGCAAGGTGCAATTCTGAAATTTTTTGCTTTTTCCTGCTCCTCTTAGCATGATAAAGAAGATTCAAAGAGAGTGAGATGCCAGCTCCTTTCATTCAGTCAGTAGCTTCAATCATTTCTGGTATATGAATAACATGATGTTTTTCAATAGCAAAAATTAATGAATATTGTAAATGCACAAACAGTAATTTCTCCGCATTGCAAGGTGCAATTCTGAAATTTTTTGCTTTTTCCTGCTCCTCTTAGCATGATAAAGAAGATTCAAAGAGAGTGAGATGCCAGCTCCTTTCATTCAGTCAGTAGCTTCAATCATTTCTGGACGTTTTTCAATGGCAAAAATCAATGAATATTGTAAATGCACAAACAGTAATTTCTCCGCATTGCAAGGTGCAATTCTGAAATTTTTTACTTTTTCCTGCTCCTCTTAGCATGATAAAGAAGATTCAAAGAGAGTGAGATGCCAGCTCCTTTCATTCAGTCAGTAGCTTCAATCATTTCTGGTATATGAATAACATGATGTTTTTCAATCGCAAAAATCAATGAATATTGTAAATGCACAAACAGTAATTTCTCCGCATTGCAAGGTGCAATTCTGAAATTTTTTGCTTTTTCCTGCTCCTCTTAGCATGATAAAGAAGATTCAAAGAGAGTGAGATGCCAGCTCCTTTCATTCAGTCAGTAGCTTCAATCATTTCTGGACGTTTTTCAATGGCAAAAATCAATGAATATTGTAAATGCACAAACAGTAATTTCTCCGCATTGCAAGGTGCAATTCTGAAATTTTTTGCTTTTTCCTGCTCCTCTAAGCATGATAAAGAAGATTCAAAGAGAGTGAGATGCCATATCCTTTCCTTCAGTCAGTAGCTTCAATCATTTCTGGTATATGAATAACATGATGTTTTTCAATGGCAAAAATCAATGAATTTTGTAAATGCACAAACAGTAATTTCTCCGCATTGCAACGCGCAATTCTGAAATTTTTTGCTTTTTCCTGCTCCTCTTAGCATGATAAAGAAGATTCAAAGAGAGTGAGATGCCAGCTCCTTTCATTCAGTCAGTAGCTTCAATCATTTCTGGACATTTTTCAATGGCAAAAATCAATGAATATTGTAAATGCACAAACAGTAATTTCTCCACATTGCAAGGTGCAATTCTGAAATTTTTTGCTTTTTCCTGCTCCTCTTAGCATGATAAAGAAGATTCAAAGAGAGTGAGATGCCAGCTCCTTTCATTCAGTCAGTAGCTTCAATCATTTCTGGACGTTTTTCAATGGCAAAAATCAATGAATATTGTAAATGCACAAACAGTAATTTCTCCGCATTGCAAGGTGCAATTCTGAAATTTTTTGCTTTTTCCTGCTCCTCTTAGCATGATAAAGAAGATTCAAAGAGAGTGAGATGCCAGCTCCTTTCATTCAGTCAGTAGCTTCAATCATTTCTGGACGTTTTTCAATGGCAAAAATCATTGAATATTGTAAATGCACAAACAGTAATTTCTCCGCATTGCAAGGTGCAATTCTGAAATTTTTTACTTTTTCCTGCTCCTCTTAGCATGATAAAGAAGATTCAAAGAGAGTGAGATGCCAGCTCCTTTCATTCAGTCAGTAGCTTCAATCATTTCTGGTATATGAATAACATGATGTTTTTCAATCGCAAAAATCAATGAATATTGTAAATGCACAAACAGTAATTTCTCCGCATTGCAAGGTGCAATTCTGAAATTTTTTGCTTTCTCCTGCTCCTCTTAGCATGATAAAGAAGATTCAAAGAGAGTGAGATGCCAGCTCCTTTCATTCAGTCAGTAGCTTCAATCATTTCTGGACGTTTTTCAATGGCAAAAATCAATGAATATTGTAAATGCACAAACAGTAATTTCTCCGCATTGCAAGGTGCAATTCTGAAATTTTTTGCTTTTTCCTGCTCCTTTTAGCATGATAAAGAAGATTCAAAGAGAGTGAGATGCCAGATCCTTTCCTTCAGTCAGTAGCTTCAATCATTTCTGGTATATGAATAACATGATGTTTTTCAATGGCAAAAATCAATGAATTTTGTAAATGCACAAACCGTAATTTCTCCGCATTGCAAGGCGCAATTCTGAAATTTTTTGCTTTTTCCTGCTCCTCTTAGCATGATAAAGAAGATTCAAAGAGAGTGAGATGCCAGCTCCTTTCATTCAGTCAGTAGCTTCAATCATTTCTGGACATTTTTCAATGGCAAAAATCAATGAATATTGTAAATGCACAAACAGTAATTTCTCCGCATTGCAAGGTGCAATTCTGAAATTTTTTGCTTTTTCCTGCTCCTCTTAGCATGATAAAGAAGATTCAAAGAGAGTGAGATGCCAGCTCCTTTCATTCAGTCAGTAGCTTCAATCATTTCTGGACGTTTTTCAATGGCAAAAATCAATGAATATTGTAAATGCACAAACAGTAATTTCTCCGCATTGCAAGGTGCAATTCTGAAATTTTTTGCTTTTTCCTGCTCCTCTTAGCATGATAAAGAAGATTCAAAGAGAGTGAGATGCCAGCTCCTTTCATTCAGTCAGTACCTTCAATTATTTCTGGACCTTTTTCAATGGCAAAAATCAATGAATATTGTAAATGCACAAACAGTAATTTCTCCGCATTGCAAGGTGCAATTCTGAAATTTTTTGCTTTTTCCTGCTCCTCTTAGCATGATAAAGAAGATTCAAAGAGAGTGAGATGCCAGCTCCTTTCATTCAGTCAGTAGCTTCAATCATTTCTGGACGTTTTTCAATGGCAAAAATCAATGAATATTGTAAATGCACAAACTGTAATTTCTCCGCATTGCAAGGTGCAATTCTGAAATTTTTTCCTTTTTCCTGCTCCTCTTAGCATGATAAAGAAGATTCAAAGAGAGTGAGATGCCAGCTCCTTTCATTCAGTCAGTAGCTTCAATCATTTCTGGTATATGAATAACATGATGTTTTTCAATAGCAAAAATCAATGAATATTGTAAATGCACAAACAGTAATTTCTCCGCATTGCAAGGTGCAATTCTGAAATTTTTTGCTTTTTCCTGCTCCTCTTAGCTTGATAAAGAAGATTCAAAGAGAGTGAGATGCCAGCTCCTTTCATTCAGTCAGTAGCTTCAATCATTTCTGGACGTTTTTCAATGGCAAAAATCAATGAATATTGTAAATGCACAAACAGTAATTTCTCCGCATTGCAAGGTGCAATTCTGAAATTTTTTACTTTTTCCTGCTCCTCTTAGCATGATAAAGAAGATTCAAAGAGAGTGAGATGCCAGCTCCTTTCATTCAGTCAGTAGCTTCAATCATTTCTGGTATATGAATAACATGATGTTTTTCAATCGCAAAAATCAATGAATATTGTAAATGCACAAACAGTAATTTCTCCGCATTGCAAGGTGCAATTCTGAAATTTTTTGCTTTTTCCTGCTCCTCTTAGCATGATAAAGAAGATTCAAAGAGAGTGAGATGCCAGCTCCTTTCATTCAGTCAGTAGCTTCAATCATTTCTGGACGTTTTTCAATGGCAAAAATCAATGAATATTGTAAATGCACAAACAGTAATTTCTCCGCATTGCAAGGTGCAATTCTGAAATTTTTTGCTTTTTCCTGCTCCTCTAAGCATGATAAAGAAGATTCAAAGAGAGTGAGATGCCATATCCTTTCCTTCAGTCAGTAGCTTCAATCATTTCTGGTATATGAATAACATGATGTTTTTCAATGGCAAAAATCAATGAATTTTGTAAATGCACAAACAGTAATTTCTCCGCATTGCAAGGCGCAATTCTGAAATTTTTTGCTTTTTCCTGCTCCTCTTAGCATGATAAAGAAGATTCAAAGAGAGTGAGATGCCAGCTCCTTTCATTCAGTCAGTAGCTTCAATCATTTCTGGACATTTTTCAATGGCAAAAATCAATGAATATTGTAAATGCACAAACAGTAATTTCTCCACATTGCAAGGTGCAATTCTGAAATTTTTTGCTTTTTCCTGCTCCTCTTAGCATGATAAAGAAGATTCAAAGAGAGTGAGATGCCAGCTCCTTTCATTCAGTCAGTAGCTTCAATCATTTCTGGACGTTTTTCAATGGCAAAAATCAATGAATATTGTAAATGCACAAACAGTAATTTCTCCGCATTGCAAGGTGCAATTCTGAAATTTTTTGCTTTTTCCTGCTCCTCTTAGCATGATAAAGAAGATTCAAAGAGAGTGAGATGCCAGCTCCTTTCATTCAGTCAGTACCTTCAATCATTTCTGGACGTTTTTCAATGGCAAAAATCAATGAATATTGTAAATGCACAAACAGTAATTTCTCCGCATTGCAAGGTGCAATTCTGAAATTTTTTGCTTTTTCCTGCTCCTCTTAGCATGATAAAGAAGATTCAAAGAGAGTGAGATGCCAGCTCCTTTCATTCAGTCAGTAGCTTCAATCATTTCTGGACGTTTTTCAATGGCAAAAATCAATGAATATTGTAAATGCACAAACTGTAATTTCTCCGCATTGCAAGGTGCAATTCTGAAATTTTTTGCTTTTTCCTGCTCCTCTTAGCATGATAAAGAAGATTCAAAGAGAGTGAGATGCCAGCTCCTTTCATTCAGTCAGTAGCTTCAATCATTTCTGGTATATGAATAACATGATGTTTTTCAATAGCAAAAATCAATGAATATTGTAAATGCACAAACAGTAATTTCTCCGCATTGCAAGGTGCAATTCTGAAATTTTTTGCTTTTTCCTGCTCCTCTTAGCATGATAAAGAAGATTCAAAGAGAGTGAGATGCCAGCTCCTTTCATTCAGTCAGTAGCTTCAATCATTTCTGGACGTTTTTCAATGGCAAAAATCAATGAATATTGTAAATGCACAAACAGTAATTTCTCCGCATTGCAAGGTGCAATTCTGAAATTTTTTGCTTTCTCCTGCTCCTCTTAGCATGATAAACAAGATTCAAAGAGAGTGAGATGCCAGCTCCTTTCATTCAGTCAGTAGCTTCAATCATTTCTGGACGTTTTTCAATGGCAAAAATCATTGAATATTGTAAATGCACAAACAGTAATTTCTCCGCATTGCAAGGTGCAATTCTGAAATTTTTTGCTTTTTCCTGCTCCTCTTAGCATGATAAAGAAGATTCAAAGAGAGTGAGATGCCAGCTCCTTTCATTCAGTCAGTAGCTTCAATCATTTCTGGTATATGAATAACATGATGTTTTTCAATCGCAAAAATCAATGAATATTGTAAATGCACAAACAGTAATTTCTCCGCATTGCAAGGTGCAATTCTGAAATTTTTTGCTTTCTCCTGCTCCTCTTAGCATGATAAAGAAGATTCAAAGAGAGTGAGATGCCAGCTCCTTTCATTCAGTCAGTAGCTTCAATCATTTCTGGACGTTTTTCAATGGCAAAAATCAATGAATATTGTAAATGCACAAACAGTAATTTCTCCGCATTGCAAGGTGCAATTCTGAAATTTTTTGCTTTTTCCTGCTCCTCTTAGCATGATAAAGAAGATTCAAAGAGAGTGAGATGCCAGATCCTTTCCTTCAGTCAGTAGCTTCAATCATTTCTGGTATATGAATAACATGATGTTTTTCAATGGCAAAAATCAATGAATTTTGTAAATGCACAAACAGTAATTTCTCCGCATTGCAAGGCGCAATTCTGAAATTTTTTGCTTTTTCCTGCTCCTCTTAGCATGATAAAGAAGATTCAAAGAGAGTGAGATGCCAGCTCCTTTCATTCAGTCAGTAGCTTCAATCATTTCTGGACATTTTTCAATGGCAAAAATCAATGAATATTGTAAATGCACAAACAGTAATTTCTCCGCATTGCAAGGTGCAATTCTGAAATTTTTTGCTTTTTCCTGCTCCTCTTAGCATGATAAAGAAGATTCAAAGAGAGTGAGATGCCAGCTCCTTTCATTCAGTCAGTAGCTTCAATCATTTCTGGACGTTTTTCAATGGCAAAAATCAATGAATATTGTAAATGCACAAACAGTAATTTCTCCGCATTGCAAGGTGCAATTCTGAAATTTTTTGCTTTTTCCTGCTCCTCTTAGCATGATAAAGAAGATTCAAAGAGAGTGAGATGCCAGCTCCTTTCATTCAGTCAGTAGCTTCAATCATTTCTGGACGTTTTTCAATGGCAAAAATCAATGAATATTGTAAATGCACAAACAGTAATTTCTCCGCATTGCAAGGTGCAATTCTGAAATTTTTTGCTTTTTCCTGCTCCTCTTAGCATGATAAAGAAGATTCAAAGAGAGTGAGATGCCAGCTCCTTTCATTCAGTCAGTAGCTTCAATCATTTCTGGACATTTTTCAATGGCAAAAATCAATGAATATTGTAAATGCACAAACAGTAATTTCTCCGCATTGCAAGGTGCAATTCTGAAATTTTTTGCTTTTTCCTGCTCCTCTTAGCATGATAAAGAAGATTCAAAGAGAGTGAGATGCCAGCTCCTTTCATTCAGTCAGTAGCTTCAATCATTTCTGGACGTTTTTCAATGACAAAAATCAATGAATATTATAAATGCACAAACAGTAATTTCTCTGCATTGCAAGGTGCAATTCTGAAATTTTTTGCTTTTTCCTGCTCCTCTTAGCATGATAAAGAAGATTCAAAGAGAGTGAGATGCCAGATCCTTTCCTTCAGTCAGTAGCTTCAATCATTTCTGGTATATGAATAACATGATGTTTTTCAATGGCAAAAATCAATGAATTTTGTAAATGCACAAACAGTAATTTCTCTGCATTGCAAGGCGCAATTCTGAAATTTTTTGCTTTTTCCTGCTCCTCTTAGCATGATAAAGAAGATTCAAAGAGAGTGAGATGCCAGCTCCTTTCATTCAGTCAGTAGCTTCAATCATTTCTGGACATTTTTCAATGGCAAAAATCAATGAATATTGTAAATGCACAAACAGTAATTTCTCCGCATTGCAAGGTGCAATTCTGAAATTTTTTGCTTTTTCCTGCTCCTCTTAGCATGATAAAGAAGATTCAAAGAGAGTGAGATGCCAGCTCCTTTCATTCAGTCAGTAGC
The DNA here is from genome assembly GCF_046119375.1 of Phyllobates terribilis. Lineage (NCBI taxonomy): Eukaryota > Metazoa > Chordata > Amphibia > Anura > Dendrobatidae > Phyllobates > Phyllobates terribilis. The sequence goes on from NW_027364403.1 coordinate 153,245, forward strand.
TTCAATCATTTCTGGACGTTTTTCAATGGCAAAAATCAATGAATATTGTAAATGCACAAACAGTAATTTCTCCGCATTGCAAGGTGCAATTCTGAAATTTTTTGCTTTTTCCTGCTCCTCTTAGCATGATAAAGAAGATTCAAAGAGAGTGAGATGCCAGCTCCTTTCATTCAGTCAGTAGCTTCAATCATTTCTGGACGTTTTTCAATGGCAAAAATCAATGAATATTGTAAATGCACAAACAGTAATTTCTCCGCATTGCAAGGTGCAATTCTGAAATTTTTTGCTTTTTCCTGCTCCTCTTAGCATGATAAAGAAGATTCAAAGAGAGTGAGATGCCAGATCCTTTCCTTCAGTCAGTAGCTTCAATCATTTCTGGTATATGAATAACATGATGTTTTTCAATGGCAAAAATCAATGAATTTTGTAAATGCACAAACAGTAATTTCTCCGCATTGCAAGGCGCAATTCTGAAATTTTTTGCTTTTTCCTGCTCCTCTTAGCATGATAAAGAAGATTCAAAGAGAGTGAGATGCCAGCTCCTTTCATTCAGTCAGTAGCTTCAATCATTTCTGGACATTTTTCAATGGCAAAAATCAATGAATATTGTAAATGCACAAACAGTAATTTCTCCGCATTGCAAGGTGCAATTCTGAAATTTTTTGCTTTTTCCTGCTCCTCTTAGCATGATAAAGAAGATTCAAAGAGAGTGAGATGCCAGCTCCTTTCATTCAGTCAGTAGCTTCAATCATTTCTGGACGTTTTTCAATGGCAAAAATCAATGAATATTGTAAATGCACAAACAGTAATTTCTCCGCATTGCAAGGTGCAATTCTGAAATTTTTTGCTTTTCCTGCTCCTCTTAGCATGATAAAGAAGATTCAAAGAGAGTGAGATGCCAGCTCCTTTCATTCAGTCAGTAGCTTCAATCATTTCTGGACGTTTTTCAATGGCAAAAATCAATGAATATTGTAAATGCACAAACAGTAATTTCTCCGCATTGCAATGTGCAATTCTGAAATTTTTTGCTTTTTCCTGCTCCTCTTAGCATGATAAAGAAGATTCAAAGAGAGTGAGATGCCAGCTCCTTTCATTCAGTCAGTAGCTTCAAACATTTCTGGTACATGAATAACATGATGTTTTTCAATGGCAAAAATCAATGAATATTGTAAATGCACAAACAGTAATTTCTCCGCATTGCAAAGTGCAATTCTGAAATTTTTTGCTTTTTCCTCCTCCTCTTAGCATGGTAAAGAAGATTCAAAGAGAGTGAGATGCCAGCTCCTTTCGTTCAGTCAGTAGCTTCAATCATTTCTGGACGTTTTTCAATGGCAAAAATCATTGAATATTATAAATGCACAAACAGTAATTTCTCCGCATTGCAAGGTGCAATTCTGAAATTTTTTACTTTTTCCTGCTCCTCTTAGCATGATAAAGAAGATTCAAAGAGAGTGAGATGCCAGCTCCTTTCATTCAGTCAGTAGCTTCAATCATTTCTGGTATATGAATAACATGATGTTTTTCAATGGCAAAAATCAATGAATATTGTAAATGCACAAACAGTAATTTCTCCGCATTGCAAGGTGCAATTCTGAAATTTTTTGCTTTTTCCTGCTCCTCTTAGCATGATAAAGAAGATTCAAAGAGAGTGAGATGCCAGCTCCTTTCATTCAGTCAGTAGCTTCAATCATTTCTGGACGTTTTTCAATGGCAAAAATCAATGAATATTGTAAATGCACAAACAGTAATTTCTCCGCATTGCAAGGTGCAATTCTGAAATTTTTTGGTTTTTCCTGCTCCGCTTAGCATGATAAACAAGATTCAAAGACAATGAGATGCCAGCTCATTTCATTCAGTCAGTAGCTTCAATCATTTCTGGACGTTTTTCAATGGCAAAAATCATTGAATATTGTAAATGCACAAACAGTAATTTCTCCGCATTGCAAGGTGCAATTCTGAAATTTTTTACTTTTTCCTGCTCCTCTTAGCATGATAAAGAAGATTCAAAGAGAGTGAGATGCCAGCTCCTTTCATTCAGTCAGTAGCTTCAATCATTTCTGGTATATGAATAACATGATGTTTTTCAATCGCAAAAATCAATGAATATTGTAAATGCACAAACAGTAATTTCTCCGCATTGCAAGGTGCAATTCTGAAATTTTTTGCTTTTTCCTGCTCCTCTTAGCATGATAAAGAAGATTCAAAGAGAGTGAGATGCCAGCTCCTTTCATTCAGTCAGTAGCTTCAATCATTTCTGGACGTTTTTCAATGGCAAAAATCAATGAATATTGTAAATGCACAAACAGTAATTTCTCCGCATTGCAAGGTGCAATTCTGAAATTTTTTGCTTTTTCCCGCTCCTCTAAGCATGATAAAGAAGATTCAAAGAGAGTGAGATGCCAGATCCTTTCCTTCAGTCAGTAGCTTCAATCATTTCTGGTATATGAATAACATGATGTTTTTCAATGGCAAAAATCAATGAATTTTGTAAATGCACAAACAGTAATTTCTCCGCATTGCAAGGTGCAATTCTGAAATTTTTTGCTTTTTCCTGCTCCTCTTAGCATGATAAAGAAGATTCAAAGAGAGTGAGATGCCAGCTCCTTTCATTCAGTCAGTAGCTTCAATCATTTCTGGACGTTTTTCAATGGCAAAAATCAATGAATATTGTAAATGCACAAACAGTAATTTCTCCGCATTGCAAGGTGCAATTCTGAAATTTTTTGCTTTTTCCTGCTCCTCTTAGCATGATAAAGAAGATTCAAAGAGAGTGAGATGCCAGCTCCTTTCATTCAGTCAGTACCTTCAATCATTTCTGGACGTTTTTCAATGGCAAAAATCAATGAATATTGTAAATGCACAAACAGTAATTTCTCCGCATTGCAAGGTGCAATTCTGAAATTTTTTGCTTTTTCCTGCTCCTCTTAGCATGATAAAGAAGATTCAAAGAGAGTGAGATGCCAGCTCCTTTCATTCAGTCAGTAGCTTCAATCATTTCTGGACGTTTTTCAATGGCAAAAATCAATGAATATTGTAAATGCACAAACTGTAATTTCTCCGCATTGCAAGGTGCAATTCTGAAATTTTTTGCTTTTTCCTGCTCCTCTTAGCATGATAAAGAAGATTCAAAGAGAGTGAGATGCCAGCTCCTTTCATTCAGTCAGTAGCTTCAATCATTTCTGGTATATGAATAACATGATGTTTTTCAATAGCAAAAATCAATGAATATTGTAAATGCACAAACAGTAATTTCTCCGCATTGCAAGGTGCAATTCTGAAATTTTTTGCTTTTTCCTGCTCCTCTTAGCATGATAAAGAAGATTCAAAGAGAGTGAGATGCCAGCTCCTTTCATTCAGTCAGTAGCTTCAATCATTTCTGGATGTTTTTCAATGGCAAAAATCAATGAATATTGTAAATGCACAAACAGTAATTTCTCCGCATTGCAAGGTGCAATTCTGAAATTTTTTACTTTTTCCTGCTCCTCTTAGCATGATAAAGAAGATTCAAAGAGAGTGAGATGCCAGCTCCTTTCATTCAGTCAGTAGCTTCAATCATTTCTGGTATATGAATAACATGATGTTTTTCAATCGCAAAAATCAATGAATATTGTAAATGCACAAACAGTAATTTCTCCGCATTGCAAGGTGCAATTCTGAAATTTTTTGCTTTTTCCTGCTCCTCTTTGCATGATAAAGAAGATTCAAAGAGAGTGAGATGCCAGCTCCTTTCATTCAGTCAGTAGCTTCAATCATTTCTGGACGTTTTTCAATGGCAAAAATCAATGAATATTGTAAATGCACAAACAGTAATTTCTCCGCATTGCAAGGTGCAATTCTGAAATTTTTTGCTTTTTCCTGCTCCTCTAAGCATGATAAAGAAGATTCAAAGAGAGTGAGATGCCAGATCCTTTCCTTCAGTCAGTAGCTTCAATCATTTCTGGTATATGAATAACATGATGTTTTTCAATTGCAAAAATCAATGAATTTTGTAAATGCACAAACAGTAATTTCTCCGCATTGCAAGGCGCAATTCTGAAATTTTTTGCTTTTTCCTGCTCCTCTTAGCATGATAAAGAAGATTCAAAGAGAGTGAGATGCCAGCTCCTTTCATTCAGTCAGTAGCTTCAATCATTTCTGGACATTTTTCAATGGCAAAAATCAATGAATATTGTAAATGCACAAACAGTAATTTCTCCGCATTGCAAGGTGCAATTCTGAAATTTTTTGCTTTTTCCTGCTCCTCTTAGCATGATAAAGAAGATTCAAAGAGAGTGAGATGCCAGCTCCTTTCATTCAGTCAGTAGCTTCAATCATTTCTGGACGTTTTTCAATGGCAAAAATCAATGAATATTGTAAATGCACAAACAGTAATTTCTCCGCATTGCAAGGTGCAATTCTGAAATTTTTTGCTTTTTCCTGCTCCTCTTAGCATGATAAAGAAGATTCAAAGAGAGTGAGATGCCAGCTCCTTTCATTCAGTCAGTAGCTTCAAACATTTCTGGTACATGAATAACATGATGTTTTTCAATGGCAAAAATCAATGAATATTGTAAATGCACAAACAGTAATTTCTCCGCATTGCAAAGTGCAATTCTGAAATTTTTTGCTTTTTCCTCCTCCTCTTAGCATGGTAAAGAAGATTCAAAGAGAGTGAGATGCCAGCTCCTTTCGTTCAGTCAGTAGCTTCAATCATTTCTGGACGTTTTTCAATGGCAAAAATCATTGAATATTATAAATGCACAAACAGTAATTTCTCCGCATTGCAAGGTGCAATTCTGAAATTTTTTACTTTTTCCTGCTCCTCTTAGCATGATAAAGAAGATTCAAAGAGAGTGAGATGCCAGCTCCTTTCATTCAGTCAGTAGCTTCAATCATTTCTGGTATATGAATGACATGATGTTTTTCAATGGCAAAAATCAATGAATATTGTAAATGCACAAACAGTAATTTCTCCGCATTGCAAGGTGCAATTCTGAAATTTTTTGCTTTTTCCTGCTCCTCTTAGCATGATAAAGAAGATTCAAAGAGAGTGAGATGCCAGCTCCTTTCATTCAGTCAGTAGCTTCAATCATTTCTGGACGTTTTTCAATGGCAAAAATCAATGAATATTGTAAATGCACAAACAGTAATTTCTCCGCATTGCAAGGTGCAATTCTGAAATTTTTTGCTTTTTCCTGCTCCTCTTAGCATGATAAAGAAGATTCAAAGAGAGTGAGATGCCAGATCCTTTCCTTCAGTCAGTAGCTTCAATCATTTCTGGTATATGAATAACATGATGTTTTTCAATGGCAAAAATCAATGAATTTTGTAAATGCACAAACAGTAATTTCTCCGCATTGCAAGGCGCAATTCTGAAATTTTTTGCTTTTTCCTGCTCCTCTTAGCATGATAAAGAAGATTCAAAGAGAGTGAGATGCCAGCTCCTTTCATTCAGTCAGTAGCTTCAATCATTTCTGGACATTTTTCAATGGCAAAAATCAATGAATATTGTAAATGCACAAACAGTAATTTCTCCGCATTGCAAGGTGCAATTCTGAAATTTTTTGCTTTTTCCTGCTCCTCTTAGCATGATAAAGAAGATTCAAAGAGAGTGAGATGCCAGCTCCTTTCATTCAGTCAGTAGCTTCAATCATTTCTGGACGTTTTTCAATGGCAAAAATCAATGAATATTGTAAATGCACAAACAGTAATTTCTCCGCATTGCAAGGTGCAATTCTGAAATTTTTTGCTTTTCCTGCTCCTCTTAGCATGATAAAGAAGATTCAAAGAGAGTGAGATGCCAGCTCCTTTCATTCAGTCAGTAGCTTCAATCATTTCTGGACGTTTTTCAATGGCAAAAATCAATGAATATTGTAAATGCACAAACAGTAATTTCTCCGCATTGCAATGTGCAATTCTGAAATTTTTTGCTTTTTCCTGCTCCTCTTAGCATGATAAAGAAGATTCAAAGAGAGTGAGATGCCAGCTCCTTTCATTCAGTCAGTAGCTTCAAACATTTCTGGTACATGAATAACATGATGTTTTTCAATGGCAAAAATCAATGAATATTGTAAATGCACAAACAGTAATTTCTCCGCATTGCAAAGTGCAATTCTGAAATTTTTTGCTTTTTCCTCCTCCTCTTAGCATGGTAAAGAAGATTCAAAGAGAGTGAGATGCCAGCTCCTTTCGTTCAGTCAGTAGCTTCAATCATTTCTGGACGTTTTTCAATGGCAAAAATCATTGAATATTATAAATGCACAAACAGTAATTTCTCCGCATTGCAAGGTGCAATTCTGAAATTTTTTACTTTTTCCTGCTCCTCTTAGCATGATAAAGAAGATTCAAAGAGAGTGAGATGCCAGCTCCTTTCATTCAGTCAGTAGCTTCAATCATTTCTGGTATATGAATAACATGATGTTTTTCAATGGCAAAAATCAATGAATATTGTAAATGCACAAACAGTAATTTCTCCGCATTGCAAGGTGCAATTCTGAAATTTTTTGCTTTTTCCTGCTCCTCTTAGCATGATAAAGAAGATTCAAAGAGAGTGAGATGCCAGCTCCTTTCATTCAGTCAGTAGCTTCAATCATTTCTGGACGTTTTTCAATGGCAAAAATCAATGAATATTGTAAATGCACAAACAGTAATTTCTCCGCATTGCAAGGTGCAATTCTGAAATTTTTTGGTTTTTCCTGCTCCGCTTAGCATGATAAACAAGATTCAAAGACAATGAGATGCCAGCTCATTTCATTCAGTCAGTAGCTTCAATCATTTCTGGACGTTTTTCAATGGCAAAAATCATTGAATATTGTAAATGCACAAACAGTAATTTCTCCGCATTGCAAGGTGCAATTCTGAAATTTTTTACTTTTTCCTGCTCCTCTTAGCATGATAAAGAAGATTCAAAGAGAGTGAGATGCCAGCTCCTTTCATTCAGTCAGTAGCTTCAATCATTTCTGGTATATGAATAACATGATGTTTTTCAATCGCAAAAATCAATGAATATTGTAAATGCACAAACAGTAATTTCTCCGCATTGCAAGGTGCAATTCTGAAATTTTTTGCTTTTTCCTGCTCCTCTTAGCATGATAAAGAAGATTCAAAGAGAGTGAGATGCCAGCTCCTTTCATTCAGTCAGTAGCTTCAATCATTTCTGGACGTTTTTCAATGGCAAAAATCAATGAATATTGTAAATGCACAAACAGTAATTTCTCCGCATTGCAAGGTGCAATTCTGAAATTTTTTGCTTTTTCCCGCTCCTCTAAGCATGATAAAGAAGATTCAAAGAGAGTGAGATGCCAGATCCTTTCCTTCAGTCAGTAGCTTCAATCATTTCTGGTATATGAATAACATGATGTTTTTCAATGGCAAAAATCAATGAATTTTGTAAATGCACAAACAGTAATTTCTCCGCATTGCAAGGTGCAATTCTGAAATTTTTTGCTTTTTCCTGCTCCTCTTAGCATGATAAAGAAGATTCAAAGAGAGTGAGATGCCAGCTCCTTTCATTCAGTCAGTAGCTTCAATCATTTCTGGACGTTTTTCAATGGCAAAAATCAATGAATATTGTAAATGCACAAACAGTAATTTCTCCGCATTGCAAGGTGCAATTCTGAAATTTTTTGCTTTTTCCTGCTCCTCTTAGCATGATAAAGAAGATTCAAAGAGAGTGAGATGCCAGCTCCTTTCATTCAGTCAGTACCTTCAATCATTTCTGGACGTTTTTCAATGGCAAAAATCAATGAATATTGTAAATGCACAAACAGTAATTTCTCCGCATTGCAAGGTGCAATTCTGAAATTTTTTGCTTTTTCCTGCTCCTCTTAGCATGATAAAGAAGATTCAAAGAGAGTGAGATGCCAGCTCCTTTCATTCAGTCAGTAGCTTCAATCATTTCTGGACGTTTTTCAATGGCAAAAATCAATGAATATTGTAAATGCACAAACTGTAATTTCTCCGCATTGCAAGGTGCAATTCTGAAATTTTTTGCTTTTTCCTGCTCCTCTTAGCATGATAAAGAAGATTCAAAGAGAGTGAGATGCCAGCTCCTTTCATTCAGTCAGTAGCTTCAATCATTTCTGGTATATGAATAACATGATGTTTTTCAATAGCAAAAATCAATGAATATTGTAAATGCACAAACAGTAATTTCTCCGCATTGCAAGGTGCAATTCTGAAATTTTTTGCTTTTTCCTGCTCCTCTTAGCATGATAAAGAAGATTCAAAGAGAGTGAGATGCCAGCTCCTTTCATTCAGTCAGTAGCTTCAATCATTTCTGGATGTTTTTCAATGGCAAAAATCAATGAATATTGTAAATGCACAAACAGTAATTTCTCCGCATTGCAAGGTGCAATTCTGAAATTTTTTACTTTTTCCTGCTCCTCTTAGCATGATAAAGAAGATTCAAAGAGAGTGAGATGCCAGCTCCTTTCATTCAGTCAGTAGCTTCAATCATTTCTGGTATATGAATAACATGATGTTTTTCAATCGCAAAAATCAATGAATATTGTAAATGCACAAACAGTAATTTCTCCGCATTGCAAGGTGCAATTCTGAAATTTTTTGCTTTTTCCTGCTCCTCTTTGCATGATAAAGAAGATTCAAAGAGAGTGAGATGCCAGCTCCTTTCATTCAGTCAGTAGCTTCAATCATTTCTGGACGTTTTTCAATGGCAAAAATCAATGAATATTGTAAATGCACAAACAGTAATTTCTCCGCATTGCAAGGTGCAATTCTGAAATTTTTTGCTTTTTCCTGCTCCTCTAAGCATGATAAAGAAGATTCAAAGAGAGTGAGATGCCAGATCCTTTCCTTCAGTCAGTAGCTTCAATCATTTCTGGTATATGAATAACATGATGTTTTTCAATTGCAAAAATCAATGAATTTTGTAAATGCACAAACAGTAATTTCTCCGCATTGCAAGGCGCAATTCTGAAATTTTTTGCTTTTTCCTGCTCCTCTTAGCATGATAAAGAAGATTCAAAGAGAGTGAGATGCCAGCTCCTTTCATTCAGTCAGTAGCTTCAATCATTTCTGGACATTTTTCAATGGCAAAAATCAATGAATATTGTAAATGCACAAACAGTAATTTCTCCGCATTGCAAGGTGCAATTCTGAAATTTTTTGCTTTTTCCTGCTCCTCTTAGCATGATAAAGAAGATTCAAAGAGAGTGAGATGCCAGCTCCTTTCATTCAGTCAGTAGCTTCAATCATTTCTGGACGTTTTTCAATGGCAAAAATCAATGAATATTGTAAATGCACAAACAGTAATTTCTCCGCATTGCAAGGTGCAATTCTGAAATTTTTTGCTTTTTCCTGCTCCTCTTAGCATGATAAAGAAGATTCAAAGACAGTGAGATGCCAGCTCCTTTCATTCAGTCAGTAGCTTCAAACATTTCTGGTACATGAATAACATGATGTTTTTCAATGGCAAAAATCAATGAATATTGTAAATGCACAAACAGTAATTTCTCCGCATTGCAAAGTGCAATTCTGAAATTTTTTGCTTTTTCCTCCTCCTCTTAGCATGGTAAAGAAGATTCAAAGAGAGTGAGATGCCAGCTCCTTTCGTTCAGTCAGTAGCTTCAATCATTTCTGGACGTTTTTCAATGGCAAAAATCATTGAATATTATAAATGCACAAACAGTAATTTCTCCGCATTGCAAGGTGCAATTCTGAAATTTTTTACTTTTTCCTGCTCCTCTTAGCATGATAAAGAAGATTCAAAGAGAGTGAGATGCCAGCTCCTTTCATTCAGTCAGTAGCTTCAATCATTTCTGGTATATGAATAACATGATGTTTTTCAATGGCAAAAATCAATGAATATTGTAAATGCACAAACAGTAATTTCTCCGCATTGCAAGGTGCAATTCTGAAATTTTTTGCTTTTTCCTGCTCCTCTTAGCATGATAAAGAAGATTCAAAGAGAGTGAGATGCCAGCTCCTTTCATTCAGTCAGTAGCTTCAATCATTTCTGGACGTTTTTCAATGGCAAAAATCAATGAATATTGTAAATGCACAAACAGTAATTTCTCCGCATTGCAAGGTGCAATTCTGAAATTTTTTGGTTTTTCCTGCTCCGCTTAGCATGATAAACAAGATTCAAAGACAATGAGATGCCAGCTCATTTCATTCAGTCAGTAGCTTCAATCATTTCTGGACGTTTTTCAATGGCAAAAATCATTGAATATTGTAAATGCACAAACAGTAATTTCTCCGCATTGCAAGGTGCAATTCTGAAATTTTTTACTTTTTCCTGCTCCTCTTAGCACAAATGCACAAACAGTAATTTCTCCGCATTGCAAGGCGCAATTCTGAAATTTTTTGCTTTTTCCTGCTCCTCTTAGCATGATAAAGAAGATTCAAAGAGAGTGAGATGCCAGCTCCTTTCATTCAGTCAGTAGCTTCAATCATTTCTGGACATTTTTCAATGGCAAAAATCAATGAATATTGTAAATGCACAAACAGTAATTTCTCCGCATTGCAAGGTGCAATTCTGAAATTTTTTGCTTTTTCCTGCTCCTCTTAGCATGACAAAGAAGATTCAAAGAGAGTGAGATGCCAGCTCCTTTCATTCAGTCAGTAGCTTCAATCATTTCTGGACGTTTTTCAATGGCAAAAATCAATGAATATTGTAAATGCACAAACAGTAATTTCTCCGCATTGCAAGGTGCAATTCTGAAATTTTTTGCTTTTTCCTGCTCCTCTTAGCATGATAAAGAAGATTCAAAGAGAGTGAGATGCCAGCTCCTTTCATTCAGTCAGTACTGTTTGTGCATTTACAATATTCATTGATTTTTGCCATTGAAAAACATCATGTTATTCATGTACCAGAAATGTTTGAAGCTACTGACTGAATGAAAGGAGCTGGCATCTCACTCTCTTTGAATCTTCTTTATCATGCTAAGAGGAGCAGGAAAAAGCAAAAAATTTCAGAATTGCACCTTGCAATGCGGAGAAATTACTGTTTGTGCATTTACAATATTCATTGATTTTTGCCATTGAAAAATGTCCAGAAATGATTGAAGCTACTGACTGAATGAAAGGAGCTGGCATCTCACTCTCTTTGAATCTTCTTTATCATGCTAAGAGGAGCAGGAAAAAGCAAAAAATTTCAGAATTGCGCCTTGCAATGCGGAGAAATTACTGTTTGTGCATTTACAAAATTCATTGATTTTTGCAATTGAAAAACATCATGTTATTCATATACCAGAAATGATTGAAGCTACTGACTGAAGGAAAGGATCTGGCATCTCACTCTCTTTGAATCTTCTTTATCATGCTTAGAGGAGCAGGAAAAAGCAAAAAATTTCAGAATTGCACCTTGCAATGCGGAGAAATTACTGTTTGTGCATTTACAATATTCATTGATTTTTGCCATTGAAAAACGTCCAGAAATGATTGAAGCTACTGACTGAATGAAAGGAGCTGGCATCTCACTCTCTTTGAATCTTCTTTATCATGCAAAGAGGAGCAGGAAAAAGCAAAAAATTTCAGAATTGCACCTTGCAATGCGGAGAAATTACTGTTTGTGCATTTACAATATTCATTGATTTTTGCGATTGAAAAACATCATGTTATTCATATACCAGAAATGATTGAAGCTACTGACTGAATGAAAGGAGCTGGCATCTCACTCTCTTTGAATCTTCTTTATCATGCTAAGAGGAGCAGGAAAAAGTAAAAAATTTCAGAATTGCACCTTGCAATGCGGAGAAATTACTGTTTGTGCATTTACAATATTCATTGATTTTTGCCATTGAAAAACATCCAGAAATGATTGAAGCTACTGACTGAATGAAAGGAGCTGGCATCTCACTCTCTTTGAATCTTCTTTATCATGCTAAGAGGAGCAGGAAAAAGCAAAAAATTTCAGAATTGCACCTTGCAATGCGGAGAAATTACTGTTTGTGCATTTACAATATTCATTGATTTTTGCTATTGAAAAACATCATGTTATTCATATACCAGAAATGATTGAAGCTACTGACTGAATGAAAGGAGCTGGCATCTCACTCTCTTTGAATCTTCTTTATCATGCTAAGAGGAGCAGGAAAAAGCAAAAAATTTCAGAATTGCACCTTGCAATGCGGAGAAATTACAGTTTGTGCATTTACAATATTCATTGATTTTTGCCATTGAAAAACGTCCAGAAATGATTGAAGCTACTGACTGAATGAAAGGAGCTGGCATCTCACTCTCTTTGAATCTTCTTTATCATGCTAAGAGGAGCAGGAAAAAGCAAAAAATTTCAGAATTGCACCTTGCAATGCGGAGAAATTACTGTTTGTGCATTTACAATATTCATTGATTTTTGCTATTGAAAAACATCATGTTATTCATATACCAGAAATGATTGAAGCTACTGACTGAATGAAAGGAGCTGGCATCTCACTCTCTTTGAATCTTCTTTATCATGCTAAGAGGAGCAGGAAAAAGCAAAAAATTTCAGAATTGCACCTTGCAATGCGGAGAAATTACAGTTTGTGCATTTACAATATTCATTGATTTTTGCCATTGAAAAACGTCCAGAAATGATTGAAGCTACTGACTGAATGAAAGGAGCTGGCATCTCACTCTCTTTGAATCTTCTTTATCATGCTAAGAGGAGCAGGAAAAAGCAAAAAATTTCAGAATTGCACCTTGCAATGCGGAGAAATTACTGTTTGTGCATTTACAATATTCATTGATTTTTGCCATTGAAAAACGTCCAGAAATGATTGAAGGTACTGACTGAATGAAAGGAGCTGGCATCTCACTCTCTTTGAATCTTCTTTATCATGCTAAGAGGAGCAGGAAAAAGCAAAAAATTTCAGAATTGCACCTTGCAATGCGGAGAAATTACTGTTTGTGCATTTACAATATTCATTGATTTTTGCCATTGAAAAACGTCCAGAAATGATTGAAGCTACTGACTGAATGAAAGGAGCTGGCATCTCACTCTCTTTGAATCTTCTTTATCATGCTAAGAGGAGCAGGAAAAAGCAAAAAATTTCAGAATTGCACCTTGCAATGCGGAGAAATTACTGTTTGTGCATTTACAAAATTCATTGATTTTTGCCATTGAAAAACATCATGTTATTCATATACCAGAAATGATTGAAGCTACTGACTGAAGGAAAGGATCTGGCATCTCACTCTCTTTGAATCTTCTTTATCATGCTTAGAGGAGCGGGAAAAAGCAAAAAATTTCAGAATTGCACCTTGCAATGCGGAGAAATTACTGTTTGTGCATTTACAATATTCATTGATTTTTGCCATTGAAAAACGTCCAGAAATGATTGAAGCTACTGACTGAATGAAAGGAGCTGGCATCTCACTCTCTTTGAATCTTCTTTATCATGCTAAGAGGAGCAGGAAAAAGCAAAAAATTTCAGAATTGCACCTTGCAATGCGGAGAAATTACTGTTTGTGCATTTACAATATTCATTGATTTTTGCGATTGAAAAACATCATGTTATTCATATACCAGAAATGATTGAAGCTACTGACTGAATGAAAGGAGCTGGCATCTCACTCTCTTTGAATCTTCTTTATCATGCTAAGAGGAGCAGGAAAAAGTAAAAAATTTCAGAATTGCACCTTGCAATGCGGAGAAATTACTGTTTGTGCATTTACAATATTCAATGATTTTTGCCATTGAAAAACGTCCAGAAATGATTGAAGCTACTGACTGAATGAAATGAGCTGGCATCTCATTGTCTTTGAATCTTGTTTATCATGCTAAGCGGAGCAGGAAAAACCAAAAAATTTCAGAATTGCACCTTGCAATGCGGAGAAATTACTGTTTGTGCATTTACAATATTCATTGATTTTTGCCATTGAAAAACGTCCAGAAATGATTGAAGCTACTGACTGAATGAAAGGAGCTGGCATCTCACTCTCTTTGAATCTTCTTTATCATGCTAAGAGGAGCAGGAAAAAGCAAAAAATTTCAGAATTGCACCTTGCAATGCGGAGAAATTACTGTTTGTGCATTTACAATATTCATTGATTTTTGCCATTGAAAAACATCATGTTATTCATATACCAGAAATGATTGAAGCTACTGACTGAATGAAAGGAGCTGGCATCTCACTCTCTTTGAATCTTCTTTATCATGCTAAGAGGAGCAGGAAAAAGTAAAAAATTTCAGAATTGCACCTTGCAATGCGGAGAAATTACTGTTTGTGCATTTATAATATTCAATGATTTTTGCCATTGAAAAACGTCCAGAAATGATTGAAGCTACTGACTGAACGAAAGGAGCTGGCATCTCACTCTCTTTGAATCTTCTTTACCATGCTAAGAGGAGGAGGAAAAAGCAAAAAATTTCAGAATTGCACTTTGCAATGCGGAGAAATTACTGTTTGTGCATTTACAATATTCATTGATTTTTGCCATTGAAAAACATCATGTTATTCATGTACCAGAAATGTTTGAAGCTACTGACTGAATGAAAGGAGCTGGCATCTCACTCTCTTTGAATCTTCTTTATCATGCTAAGAGGAGCAGGAAAAAGCAAAAAATTTCAGAATTGCACATTGCAATGCGGAGAAATTACTGTTTGTGCATTTACAATATTCATTGATTTTTGCCATTGAAAAACGTCCAGAAATGATTGAAGCTACTGACTGAATGAAAGGAGCTGGCATCTCACTCTCTTTGAATCTTCTTTATCATGCTAAGAGGAGCAGGAAAAGCAAAAAATTTCAGAATTGCACCTTGCAATGCGGAGAAATTACTGTTTGTGCATTTACAATATTCATTGATTTTTGCCATTGAAAAACGTCCAGAAATGATTGAAGCTACTGACTGAATGAAAGGAGCTGGCATCTCACTCTCTTTGAATCTTCTTTATCATGCTAAGAGGAGCAGGAAAAAGCAAAAAATTTCAGAATTGCACCTTGCAATGCGGAGAAATTACTGTTTGTGCATTTACAATATTCATTGATTTTTGCCATTGAAAAATGTCCAGAAATGATTGAAGCTACTGACTGAATGAAAGGAGCTGGCATCTCACTCTCTTTGAATCTTCTTTATCATGCTAAGAGGAGCAGGAAAAAGCAAAAAATTTCAGAATTGCGCCTTGCAATGCGGAGAAATTACTGTTTGTGCATTTACAAAATTCATTGATTTTTGCCATTGAAAAACATCATGTTATTCATATACCAGAAATGATTGAAGCTACTGACTGAAGGAAAGGATCTGGCATCTCACTCTCTTTGAATCTTCTTTATCATGCTAAGAGGAGCAGGAAAAAGCAAAAAATTTCAGAATTGCACCTTGCAATGCGGAGAAATTACTGTTTGTGCATTTACAATATTCATTGATTTTTGCCATTGAAAAACGTCCAGAAATGATTGAAGCTACTGACTGAATGAAAGGAGCTGGCATCTCACTCTCTTTGAATCTTCTTTATCATGCTAAGAGGAGCAGGAAAAAGCAAAAAATTTCAGAATTGCACCTTGCAATGCGGAGAAATTACTGTTTGTGCATTTACAATATTCATTGATTTTTGCCATTGAAAAACGTCCAGAAATGATTGAAGCTACTGACTGAATGAAAGGAGCTGGCATCTCACTCTCTTTGAATCTTCTTTATCATGCTAAGAGGAGCAGGAAAAAGCAAAAAATTTCAGAATTGCACCTTGCAATGCGGAGAAATTACTGTTTGTGCATTTACAATATTCATTGATTTTTGCCATTGAAAAATGTCCAGAAATGATTGAAGCTACTGACTGAATGAAAGGAGCTGGCATCTCACTCTCTTTGAATCTTCTTTATCATGCTAAGAGGAGCAGGAAAAAGCAAAAAATTTTAGAATTGCGCCTTGCAATGCAGAGAAATTACTGTTTGTGCATTTACAAAATTCATTGATTTTTGCCATTGAAAAACATCATGTTATTCATATACCAGAAATGATTGAAGCTACTGACTGAAGGAAAGGATCTGGCATCTCACTCTCTTTGAATCTTCTTTATCATGCTAAGAGGAGCAGGAAAAAGCAAAAAATTTCAGAATTGCACCTTGCAATGCAGAGAAATTACTGTTTGTGCATTTACAATATTCATTGATTTTTGTCATTGAAAAACGTCCAGAAATGATTGAAGCTACTGACTGAATGAAAGGAGCTGGCATCTCACTCTCTTTGAATCTTCTTTATCATGCTAAGAGGAGCAGGAAAAAGCAAAAAATTTCAGAATTGCACCTTGCAATGCGGAGAAATTACTGTTTGTGCATTTACAATATTCATTGATTTTTGCCATTGAAAAATGTCCAGAAATGATTGAAGCTACTGACTGAATGAAAGGAGCTGGCATCTCACTCTCTTTGAATCTTCTTTATCATGCTAAGAGGAGCAGGAAAAAGCAAAAAATTTCAGAATTGCACCTTGCAATGCGGAGAAATTACTGTTTGTGCATTTACAATATTCATTGATTTTTGCCATTGAAAAACGTCCAGAAATGATTGAAGCTACTGACTGAATGAAAGGAGCTGGCATCTCACTCTCTTTGAATCTTCTTTATCATGCTAAGAGGAGCAGGAAAAAGCAAAAAATTTCAGAATTGCACCTTGCAATGCGGAGAAATTACTGTTTGTGCATTTACAATATTCATTGATTTTTGCCATTGAAAAACGTCCAGAAATGATTGAAGCTACTGACTGAATGAAAGGAGCTGGCATCTCACTCTCTTTGAATCTTCTTTATCATGCTAAGAGGAGCAGGAAAAAGCAAAAAATTTCAGAATTGCACCTTGCAATGCGGAGAAATTACTGTTTGTGCATTTACAATATTCATTGATTTTTGCCATTGAAAAATGTCCAGAAATGATTGAAGCTACTGACTGAATGAAAGGAGCTGGCATCTCACTCTCTTTGAATCTTCTTTATCATGCTAAGAGGAGCAGGAAAAAGCAAAAAATTTCAGAATTGCGCCTTGCAATGCGGAGAAATTACTGTTTGTGCATTTACAAAATTCATTGATTTTTGCCATTGAAAAACATCATGTTATTCATATACCAGAAATGATTGAAGCTACTGACTGAAGGAAAGGATCTGGCATCTCACTCTCTTTGAATCTTCTTTATCATGCTAAGAGGAGCAGGAAAAAGCAAAAAATTTCAGAATTGCACCTTGCAATGCGGAGAAATTACTGTTTGTGCATTTACAATATTCATTGATTTTTGCCATTGAAAAACGTCCAGAAATGATTGAAGCTACTGACTGAATGAAAGGAGCTGGCATCTCACTCTCTTTGAATCTTCTTTATCATGCTAAGAGGAGCAGGAAAAAGCAAAAAATTTCAGAATTGCACCTTGCAATGCGGAGAAATTACTGTTTGTGCATTTACAATATTCATTGATTTTTGCCATTGAAAAACGTCCAGAAATGATTGAAGGTACTGACTGAATGAAAGGAGCTGGCATCTCACTCTCTTTGAATCTTCTTTATCATGCTAAGAGGAGCAGGAAAAAGCAAAAAATTTCAGAATTGCACCTTGCAATGCGGAGAAATTACTGTTTGTGCATTTACAATATTCATTGATTTTTGCCATTGAAAAATGTCCAGAAATGATTGAAGCTACTGACTGAATGAAAGGAGCTGGCATCTCACTCTCTTTGAATCTTCTTTATCATGCTAAGAGGAGCAGGAAAAAGCAAAAAATTTCAGAATTGCGCCTTGCAATGCGGAGAAATTACTGTTTGTGCATTTACAAAATTCATTGATTTTTGCCATTGAAAAACATCATGTTATTCATATACCAGAAATGATTGAAGCTACTGACTGAAGGAAAGGATCTGGCATCTCACTCTCTTTGAATCTTCTTTATCATGCTAAGAGGAGCAGGAAAAAGCAAAAAATTTCAGAATTGCACCTTGCAATGCGGAGAAATTACTGTTTGTGCATTTACAATATTCATTGATTTTTGCCATTGAAAAACGTCCAGAAATGATTGAAGCTACTGACTGAATGAAAGGAGCTGGCATCTCACTCTCTTTGAATCTTCTTTATCATGCTAAGAGGAGCAGGAGAAAGCAAAAAATTTCAGAATTGCACCTTGCAATGCGGAGAAATTACTGTTTGTGCATTTACAATATTCATTGATTTTTGCGATTGAAAAACATCATGTTATTCATATACCAGAAATGATTGAAGCTACTGACTGAATGAAAGGAGCTGGCATCTCACTCTCTTTGAATCTTCTTTATCATGCTAAGAGGAGCAGGAAAAAGCAAAAAATTTCAGAATTGCACCTTGCAATGCGGAGAAATTACTGTTTGTGCATTTACAATATTCAATGATTTTTGCCATTGAAAAACGTCCAGAAATGATTGAAGCTACTGACTGAATGAAAGGAGCTGGCATCTCACTCTCTTTGAATCTTGTTTATCATGCTAAGAGGAGCAGGAGAAAGCAAAAAATTTCAGAATTGCACCTTGCAATGCGGAGAAATTACTGTTTGTGCATTTACAATATTCATTGATTTTTGCCATTGAAAAACGTCCAGAAATGATTGAAGCTACTGACTGAATGAAAGGAGCTGGCATCTCACTCTCTTTGAATCTTCTTTATCATGCTAAGAGGAGCAGGAAAAAGCAAAAAATTTCAGAATTGCACCTTGCAATGCGGAGAAATTACTGTTTGTGCATTTACAATATTCATTGATTTTTGCTATTGAAAAACATCATGTTATTCATATACCAGAAATGATTGAAGCTACTGACTGAATGAAAGGAGCTGGCATCTCACTCTCTTTGAATCTTCTTTATCATGCTAAGAGGAGCAGGAAAAAGCAAAAAATTTCAGAATTGCACCTTGCAATGCGGAGAAATTACAGTTTGTGCATTTACAATATTCATTGATTTTTGCCATTGAAAAACGTCCAGAAATGATTGAAGCTACTGACTGAATGAAAGGAGCTGGCATCTCACTCTCTTTGAATCTTCTTTATCATGCTAAGAGGAGCAGGAAAAAGCAAAAAATTTCAGAATTGCACCTTGCAATGCGGAGAAATTACTGTTTGTGCATTTACAATATTCATTGATTTTTGCCATTGAAAAACGTCCAGAAATGATTGAAGGTACTGACTGAATGAAAGGAGCTGGCATCTCACTCTCTTTGAATCTTCTTTATCATGCTAAGAGGAGCAGGAAAAAGCAAAAAATTTCAGAATTGCACCTTGCAATGCGGAGAAATTACTGTTTGTGCATTTACAATATTCATTGATTTTTGCCATTGAAAAACGTCCAGAAATGATTGAAGCTACTGACTGAATGAAAGGAGCTGGCATCTCACTCTCTTTGAATCTTCTTTATCATGCTAAGAGGAGCAGGAAAAAGCAAAAAATTTCAGAATTGCACCTTGCAATGTGGAGAAATTACTGTTTGTGCATTTACAATATTCATTGATTTTTGCCATTGAAAAATGTCCAGAAATGATTGAAGCTACTGACTGAATGAAAGGAGCTGGCATCTCACTCTCTTTGAATCTTCTTTATCATGCTAAGAGGAGCAGGAAAAAGCAAAAAATTTCAGAATTGCGCCTTGCAATGCGGAGAAATTACTGTTTGTGCATTTACAAAATTCATTGATTTTTGCCATTGAAAAACATCATGTTATTCATATACCAGAAATGATTGAAGCTACTGACTGAAGGAAAGGATATGGCATCTCACTCTCTTTGAATCTTCTTTATCATGCTTAGAGGAGCAGGAAAAAGCAAAAAATTTCAGAATTGCACCTTGCAATGCGGAGAAATTACTGTTTGTGCATTTACAATATTCATTGATTTTTGCCATTGAAAAACGTCCAGAAATGATTGAAGCTACTGACTGAATGAAAGGAGCTGGCATCTCACTCTCTTTGAATCTTCTTTATCATGCTAAGAGGAGCAGGAAAAAGCAAAAAATTTCAGAATTGCACCTTGCAATGCGGAGAAATTACTGTTTGTGCATTTACAATATTCATTGATTTTTGCTATTGAAAAACATCATGTTATTCATATACCAGAAATGATTGAAGCTACTGACTGAATGAAAGGAGCTGGCATCTCACTCTCTTTGAATCTTCTTTATCATGCTAAGAGGAGCAGGAAAAAGGAAAAAATTTCAGAATTGCACCTTGCAATGCGGAGAAATTACAGTTTGTGCATTTACAATATTCATTGATTTTTGCCATTGAAAAACGTCCAGAAATGATTGAAGCTACTGACTGAATGAAAGGAGCTGGCATCTCACTCTCTTTGAATCTTCTTTATCATGCTAAGAGGAGCAGGAAAAAGCAAAAAATTTCAGAATTGCACCTTGCAATGCGGAGAAATTACTGTTTGTGCATTTACAATATTCATTGATTTTTGCCATTGAAAAAGGTCCAGAAATAATTGAAGGTACTGACTGAATGAAAGGAGCTGGCATCTCACTCTCTTTGAATCTTCTTTATCATGCTAAGAGGAGCAGGAAAAAGCAAAAAATTTCAGAATTGCACCTTGCAATGCGGAGAAATTACTGTTTGTGCATTTACAATATTCATTGATTTTTGCCATTGAAAAACGTCCAGAAATGATTGAAGCTACTGACTGAATGAAAGGAGCTGGCATCTCACTCTCTTTGAATCTTCTTTATCATGCTAAGAGGAGCAGGAAAAAGCAAAAAATTTCAGAATTGCACCTTGCAATGCGGAGAAATTACTGTTTGTGCATTTACAATATTCATTGATTTTTGCCATTGAAAAATGTCCAGAAATGATTGAAGCTACTGACTGAATGAAAGGAGCTGGCATCTCACTCTCTTTGAATCTTCTTTATCATGCTAAGAGGAGCAGGAAAAAGCAAAAAATTTCAGAATTGCGCCTTGCAATGCGGAGAAATTACGGTTTGTGCATTTACAAAATTCATTGATTTTTGCCATTGAAAAACATCATGCTATCCATATACCAGAAATGATTGAAGCTACTGACTGAAGGAAAGGATCTGGCATCTCACTCTCTTTGAATCTTCTTTATCATGCTAAAAGGAGCAGGAAAAAGCAAAAAATTTCAGAATTGCACCTTGCAATGCGGAGAAATTACTGTTTGTGCATTTACAATATTCATTGATTTTTGCCATTGAAAAACGTCCAGAAATGATTGAAGCTACTGACTGAATGAAAGGAGCTGGCATCTCACTCTCTTTGAATCTTCTTTATCATGCTAAGAGGAGCAGGAGAAAGCAAAAAATTTCAGAATTGCACCTTGCAATGCGGAGAAATTACTGTTTGTGCATTTACAATATTCATTGATTTTTGCGATTGAAAAACATCATGTTATTCATATACCAGAAATGATTGAAGCTACTGACTGAATGAAAGGAGCTGGCATCTCACTCTCTTTGAATCTTCTTTATCATGCTAAGAGGAGCAGGAAAAAGTAAAAAATTTCAGAATTGCACCTTGCAATGCGGAGAAATTACTGTTTGTGCATTTACAATATTCAATGATTTTTGCCATTGAAAAACGTCCAGAAATGATTGAAGCTACTGACTGAATGAAAGGAGCTGGCATCTCACTCTCTTTGAATCTTCTTTATCATGCTAAGAGGAGCAGGAAAAAGCAAAAAATTTCAGAATTGCGCCTTGCAATGCGGAGAAATTACTGTTTGTGCATTTACAAAATTCATTGATTTTTGCCATTGAAAAACATCATGTTATTCATATACCAGAAATGATTGAAGCTACTGACTGAAGGAAAGGATATGGCATCTCACTCTCTTTGAATCTTCTTTATCATGCTTAGAGGAGCAGGAAAAAGCAAAAAATTTCAGAATTGCACCTTGCAATGCGGAGAAATTACTGTTTGTGCATTTACAATATTCATTGATTTTTGCCATTGAAAAACGTCCAGAAATGATTGAAGCTACTGACTGAATGAAAGGAGCTGGCATCTCACTCTCTTTGAATCTTCTTTATCATGCTAAGAGGAGCAGGAAAAAGCAAAAAATTTCAGAATTGCACCTTGCAATGCGGAGAAATTACTGTTTGTGCATTTACAATATTCATTGATTTTTGCCATTGAAAAAGGTCCAGAAATAATTGAAGGTACTGACTGAATGAAAGGAGCTGGCATCTCACTCTCTTTGAATCTTCTTTATCATGCTAAGAGGAGCAGGAAAAAGCAAAAAATTTCAGAATTGCACCTTGCAATGCGGAGAAATTACTGTTTGTGCATTTACAATATTCATTGATTTTTGCCATTGAAAAACGTCCAGAAATGATTGAAGCTACTGACTGAATGAAAGGAGCTGGCATCTCACTCTCTTTGAATCTTCTTTATCATGCTAAGAGGAGCAGGAAAAAGCAAAAAATTTCAGAATTGCACCTTGCAATGCGGAGAAATTACTGTTTGTGCATTTACAATATTCATTGATTTTTGCCATTGAAAAATGTCCAGAAATGATTGAAGCTACTGACTGAATGAAAGGAGCTGGCATCTCACTCTCTTTGAATCTTCTTTATCATGCTAAGAGGAGCAGGAAAAAGCAAAAAATTTCAGAATTGCGCCTTGCAATGCGGAGAAATTACGGTTTGTGCATTTACAAAATTCATTGATTTTTGCCATTGAAAAACATCATGCTATTCATATACCAGAAATGATTGAAGCTACTGACTGAAGGAAAGGATCTGGCATCTCACTCTCTTTGAATCTTCTTTATCATGCTAAAAGGAGCAGGAAAAAGCAAAAAATTTCAGAATTGCACCTTGCAATGCGGAGAAATTACTGTTTGTGCATTTACAATATTCATTGATTTTTGCCATTGAAAAACGTCCAGAAATGATTGAAGCTACTGACTGAATGAAAGGAGCTGGCATCTCACTCTCTTTGAATCTTCTTTATCATGCTAAGAGGAGCAGGAGAAAGCAAAAAATTTCAGAATTGCACCTTGCAATGCGGAGAAATTACTGTTTGTGCATTTACAATATTCATTGATTTTTGCGATTGAAAAACATCATGTTATTCATATACCAGAAATGATTGAAGCTACTGACTGAATGAAAGGAGCTGGCATCTCACTCTCTTTGAATCTTCTTTATCATGCTAAGAGGAGCAGGAAAAAGTAAAAAATTTCAGAATTGCACCTTGCAATGCGGAGAAATTACTGTTTGTGCATTTACAATATTCAATGATTTTTGCCATTGAAAAACGTCCAGAAATGATTGAAGCTACTGACTGAATGAAAGGAGCTGGCATCTCACTCTCTTTGAATCTTCTTTATCATGCTAAGAGGAGCAGGAAAAAGCAAAAAATTTCAGAATTGCACCTTGCAATGCGGAGAAATTACAGTTTGTGCATTTACAATATTCATTGATTTTTGCCATTGAAAAACGTCCAGAAATGATTGAAGCTACTGACTGAATGAAAGGAGCTGGCATCTCACTCTCTTTGAATCTTCTTTATCATGCTAAGAGGAGCAGGAAAAAGCAAAAAATTTCAGAATTGCACCTTGCAATGCGGAGAAATTACTGTTTGTGCATTTACAATATTCATTGATTTTTGCCATTGAAAAACGTCCAGAAATGATTGAAGGTACTGACTGAATGAAAGGAGCTGGCATCTCACTCTCTTTGAATCTTCTTTATCATGCTAAGAGGAGCAGGAAAAAGCAAAAAATTTCAGAATTGCACCTTGCAATGCGGAGAAATTACTGTTTGTGCATTTACAATATTCATTGATTTTTGCCATTGAAAAACGTCCAGAAATGATTGAAGCTACTGACTGAATGAAAGGAGCTGGCATCTCACTCTCTTTGAATCTTCTTTATCATGCTAAGAGGAGCAGGAAAAAGCAAAAAATTTCAGAATTGCACCTTGCAATGTGGAGAAATTACTGTTTGTGCATTTACAATATTCATTGATTTTTGCCATTGAAAAATGTCCAGAAATGATTGAAGCTACTGACTGAATGAAAGGAGCTGGCATCTCACTCTCTTTGAATCTTCTTTATCATGCTAAGAGGAGCAGGAAAAAGCAAAAAATTTCAGAATTGCGCCTTGCAATGCGGAGAAATTACTGTTTGTGCATTTACAAAATTCATTGATTTTTGCCATTGAAAAACATCATGTTATTCATATACCAGAAATGATTGAAGCTACTGACTGAAGGAAAGGATATGGCATCTCACTCTCTTTGAATCTTCTTTATCATGCTTAGAGGAGCAGGAAAAAGCAAAAAATTTCAGAATTGCACCTTGCAATGCGGAGAAATTACTGTTTGTGCATTTACAATATTCATTGATTTTTGCCATTGAAAAACGTCCAGAAATGATTGAAGCTACTGACTGAATGAAAGGAGCTGGCATCTCACTCTCTTTGAATCTTCTTTATCATGCTAAGAGGAGCAGGAAAAAGCAAAAAATTTCAGAATTGCACCTTGCAATGCGGAGAAATTACTGTTTGTGCATTTACAATATTCATTGATTTTTGCTATTGAAAAACATCATGTTATTCATATACCAGAAATGATTGAAGCTACTGACTGAATGAAAGGAGCTGGCATCTCACTCTCTTTGAATCTTCTTTATCATGCTAAGAGGAGCAGGAAAAAGGAAAAAATTTCAGAATTGCACCTTGCAATGCGGAGAAATTACAGTTTGTGCATTTACAATATTCATTGATTTTTGCCATTGAAAAACGTCCAGAAATGATTGAAGCTACTGACTGAATGAAAGGAGCTGGCATCTCACTCTCTTTGAATCTTCTTTATCATGCTAAGAGGAGCAGGAAAAAGCAAAAAATTTCAGAATTGCACCTTGCAATGCGGAGAAATTACTGTTTGTGCATTTACAATATTCATTGATTTTTGCCATTGAAAAAGGTCCAGAAATAATTGAAGGTACTGACTGAATGAAAGGAGCTGGCATCTCACTCTCTTTGAATCTTCTTTATCATGCTAAGAGGAGCAGGAAAAAGCAAAAAATTTCAGAATTGCACCTTGCAATGCGGAGAAATTACTGTTTGTGCATTTACAATATTCATTGATTTTTGCCATTGAAAAACGTCCAGAAATGATTGAAGCTACTGACTGAATGAAAGGAGCTGGCATCTCACTCTCTTTGAATCTTCTTTATCATGCTAAGAGGAGCAGGAAAAAGCAAAAAATTTCAGAATTGCACCTTGCAATGCGGAGAAATTACTGTTTGTGCATTTACAATATTCATTGATTTTTGCCATTGAAAAATGTCCAGAAATGATTGAAGCTACTGACTGAATGAAAGGAGCTGGCATCTCACTCTCTTTGAATCTTCTTTATCATGCTAAGAGGAGCAGGAAAAAGCAAAAAATTTCAGAATTGCGCCTTGCAATGCGGAGAAATTACGGTTTGTGCATTTACAAAATTCATTGATTTTTGCCATTGAAAAACATCATGCTATTCATATACCAGAAATGATTGAAGCTACTGACTGAAGGAAAGGATCTGGCATCTCACTCTCTTTGAATCTTCTTTATCATGCTAAAAGGAGCAGGAAAAAGCAAAAAATTTCAGAATTGCACCTTGCAATGCGGAGAAATTACTGTTTGTGCATTTACAATATTCATTGATTTTTGCCATTGAAAAACGTCCAGAAATGATTGAAGCTACTGACTGAATGAAAGGAGCTGGCATCTCACTCTCTTTGAATCTTCTTTATCATGCTAAGAGGAGCAGGAGAAAGCAAAAAATTTCAGAATTGCACCTTGCAATGCGGAGAAATTACTGTTTGTGCATTTACAATATTCATTGATTTTTGCGATTGAAAAACATCATGTTATTCATATACCAGAAATGATTGAAGCTACTGACTGAATGAAAGGAGCTGGCATCTCACTCTCTTTGAATCTTCTTTATCATGCTAAGAGGAGCAGGAAAAAGTAAAAAATTTCAGAATTGCACCTTGCAATGCGGAGAAATTACTGTTTGTGCATTTACAATATTCAATGATTTTTGCCATTGAAAAACGTCCAGAAATGATTGAAGCTACTGACTGAATGAAAGGAGCTGGCATCTCACTCTCTTTGAATCTTCTTTATCATGCTAAGAGGAGCAGGAAAAAGCAAAAAATTTCAGAATTGCACCTTGCAATGCGGAGAAATTACTGTTTGTGCATTTACAATATTCATTGATTTTTGCCATTGAAAAACGTCCAGAAATGATTGAAGCTACTGACTGAATGAAAGGAGCTGGCATCTCACTCTCTTTGAATCTTCTTTATCATGCTAAGAGGAGCAGGAAAAAGCAAAAAATTTCAGAATTGCACCTTGCAATGTGGAGAAATTACTGTTTGTGCATTTACAATATTCATTGATTTTTGCCATTGAAAAATGTCCAGAAATGATTGAAGCTACTGACTGAATGAAAGGAGCTGGCATCTCACTCTCTTTGAATCTTCTTTATCATGCTAAGAGGAGCAGGAAAAAGCAAAAAATTTCAGAATTGCGCCTTGCAATGCGGAGAAATTACTGTTTGTGCATTTACAAAATTCATTGATTTTTGCCATTGAAAAACATCATGTTATTCATATACCAGAAATGATTGAAGCTACTGACTGAAGGAAAGGATATGGCATCTCACTCTCTTTGAATCTTCTTTATCATGCTTAGAGGAGCAGGAAAAAGCAAAAAATTTCAGAATTGCACCTTGCAATGCGGAGAAATTACTGTTTGTGCATTTACAATATTCATTGATTTTTGCCATTGAAAAACGTCCAGAAATGATTGAAGCTACTGACTGAATGAAAGGAGCTGGCATCTCACTCTCTTTGAATCTTCTTTATCATGCTAAGAGGAGCAGGAAAAAGCAAAAAATTTCAGAATTGCACCTTGCAATGCGGAGAAATTACTGTTTGTGCATTTACAATATTCATTGATTTTTGCGATTGAAAAACATCATGTTATTCATATACCAGAAATGATTGAAGCTACTGACTGAATGAAAGGAGCTGGCATCTCACTCTCTTTGAATCTTCTTTATCATGCTAAGAGGAGCAGGAAAAAGTAAAAAATTTCAGAATTGCACCTTGCAATGCGGAGAAATTACTGTTTGTGCATTTACAATATTCATTGATTTTTGCCATTGAAAAACGTCCAGAAATGATTGAAGCTACTGACTGAATGAAAGGAGCTGGCATCTCACTCTCTTTGAATCTTCTTTATCATGCTAAGAGGAGCAGCAAAAAGCAAAAAATTTCAGAATTGCACCTTGCAATGCGGAGAAATTACTGTTTGTGCATTTACAATATTCATTAATTTTTGCTATTGAAAAACATCATGTTATTCATATACCAGAAATGATTGAAGCTACTGACTGAATGAAAGGAGCTGGCATCTCACTCTCTTTGAATCTTCTTTATCATGCTAAGAGGAGCAGGAAAAAGCAAAAAATTTCAGAATTGCACCTTGCAATGCGGAGAAATTACAGTTTGTGCATTTACAATATTCATTGATTTTTGCCATTGAAAAACGTCCAGAAATGATTGAAGCTACTGACTGAATGAAAGGAGCTGGCATCTCACTCTCTTTGAATCTTCTTTATCATGCTAAGAGGAGCAGGAAAAAGCAAAAAATTTCAGAATTGCACCTTGCAATGCGGAGAAATTACTGTTTGTGCATTTACAATATTCATTGATTTTTGCCATTGAAAAAGGTCCAGAAATAATTGAAGGTACTGACTGAATGAAAGGAGCTGGCATCTCACTCTCTTTGAATCTTCTTTATCATGCTAAGAGGAGCAGGAAAAAGCAAAAAATTTCAGAATTGCACCTTGCAATGCGGAGAAATTACTGTTTGTGCATTTACAATATTCATTGATTTTTGCCATTGAAAAACGTCCAGAAATGATTGAAGCTACTGACTGAATGAAAGGAGCTGGCATCTCACTCTCTTTGAATCTTCTTTATCATGCTAAGAGGAGCAGGAAAAAGCAAAAAATTTCATAATTGCACCTTGCAATGCGGAGAAATTACTGTTTGTGCATTTACAATATTCATTGATTTTTGCCATTGAAAAATGTCCAGAAATGATTGAAGCTACTGACTGAATGAAAGGAGCTGGCATCTCACTCTCTTTGAATCTTCTTTATCATGCTAAGAGGAGCAGGAAAAAGCAAAAAATTTCAGAATTGCGCCTTGCAATGCGGAGAAATTACTGTTTGTGCATTTACAAAATTCATTGATTTTTGCCATTGAAAAACATCATGTTATTCATATACCAGAAATGATTGAAGCTACTGACTGAAGGAAAGGATCTGGCATCTCACTCTCTTTGAATCTTCTTTATCATGCTAAGAGGAGCAGGAAAAAGCAAAAAATTTCAGAATTGCACCTTGCAATGCGGAGAAATTACTGTTTGTGCATTTACAATATTCATTGATTTTTGCCATTGAAAAACGTCCAGAAATGATTGAAGCTACTGACTGAATGAAAGGAGCTGGCATCTCACTCTCTTTGAATCTTCTTTATCATGCTAAGAGGAGCAGGAAAAAGCAAAAAATTTCAGAATTGCACCTTGCAATGCGGAGAAATTACTGTTTGTGCATTTACAATATTCATTGATTTTTGCCATTGAAAAACGTCCAGAAATGATTGAAGCTACTGACTGAATGAAAGGAGCTGGCATCTCACTCTCTTTGAATCTTCTTTATCATGCTAAGAGGAGCAGGAAAAAGCAAAAAATTTCAGAATTGCACCTTGCAATGCGGAGAAATTACTGTTTGTGCATTTACAATATTCATTGATTTTTGCCATTGAAAAATGTCCAGAAATGATTGAAGCTACTGACTGAATGAAAGGAGCTGGCATCTCACTCTCTTTGAATCTTCTTTATCATGCTAAGTGGAGCAGGAAAAAGCAAAAAATTTCAGAATTGCGCCTTGCAATGCAGAGAAATTACTGTTTGTGCATTTACAAAATTCATTGATTTTTGCCATTGAAAAACATCATGTTATTCATATAACAGAAATGATTGAAGCTACTGACTGAAGGAAAGGATCTGGCATCTCACTCTCTTTGAATCTTCTTTATCATGCTAAGAGGAGCAGGAAAAAGCAAAAAATTTCAGAATTGCACCTTGCAATGCAGAGAAATAACTGTTTGTGCATTTACAATATTCATTGATTTTTGTCATTGAAAAACGTCCAGAAATGATTGAAGCTACTGACTGAATGAAAGGAGCTGGCATCTCACTCTCTTTGAATCTTCTTTATCATGCTAAGAGGAGCAGGAAAAAGCAAAAAATTTCAGAATTGCACCTTGCAATGCGGAGAAATTACTGTTTGTGCATTTACAATATTCATTGATTTTTGCCATTGAAAAATGTCCAGAAATGATTGAAGCTACTGACTGAATGAAAGGAGCTGGCATCTCACTCTCTTTGAATCTTCTTTATCATGCTAAGAGGAGCAGGAAAAAGCAAAAAATTTCAGAATTGCACATTGCAATGCGGAGAAATTACTGTTTGTGCATTTACAATATTCATTGATTTTTGCCATTGAAAAACGTCCAGAAATGATTGAAGCTACTGACTGAATGAAAGGAGCTGGCATCTCACTCTCTTTGAATCTTCTTTATCATGCTAAGAGGAGCAGGAAAAAGCAAAAAATTTCAGAATTGCACCTTGCAATGCGGAGAAATTACTGTTTGTGCATTTACAATATTCATTGATTTTTGCCATTGAAAAACGTCCAGAAATGATTGAAGCTACTGACTGAATGAAAGGAGCTGGCATCTCACTCTCTTTGAATCTTCTTTATCATGCTAAGAGGAGCAGGAAAAAGCAAAAAATTTCAGAATTGCACCTTGCAATGCGGAGAAATTACTGTTTGTGCATTTACAATATTCATTGATTTTTGCCATTGAAAAATGTCCAGAAATGATTGAAGCTACTGACTGAATGAAAGGAGCTGGCATCTCACTCTCTTTGAATCTTCTTTATCATGCTAAGAGGAGCAGGAAAAAGCAAAAAATTTCAGAATTGCGCCTTGCAATGCGGAGAAATTACTGTTTGTGCATTTACAAAATTCATTGATTTTTGCCATTGAAAAACATCATGTTATTCATATACCAGAAATGATTGAAGCTACTGACTGAAGGAAAGGATCTGGCATCTCACTCTCTTTGAATCTTCTTTATCATGCTAAGAGGAGCAGGAAAAAGCAAAAAATTTCAGAATTGCACCTTGCAATGCGGAGAAATTACTGTTTGTGCATTTACAATATTCATTGATTTTTGCCATTGAAAAACGTCCAGAAATGATTGAAGCTACTGACTGAATGAAAGGAGCTGGCATCTCACTCTCTTTGAATCTTCTTTATCATGCTAAGAGGAGCAGGAAAAAGCAAAAAATTTCAGAATTGCACCTTGCAATGCGGAGAAATTACTGTTTGTGCATTTACAATATTCATTGATTTTTGCCATTGAAAAACGTCCAGAAATGATTGAAGCTACTGACTGAATGAAAGGAGCTGGCATCTCACTCTCTTTGAATCTTCTTTATCATGCTAAGAGGAGCAGGAAAAAGCAAAAAATTTCAGAATTGCACCTTGCAATGCGGAGAAATTACTGTTTGTGCATTTACAATATTCATTGATTTTTGCCATTGAAAAATGTCCAGAAATGATTGAAGCTACTGACTGAATGAAAGGAGCTGGCATCTCACTCTCTTTGAATCTTCTTTATCATGCTAAGAGGAGCAGGAAAAAGCAAAAAATTTCAGAATTGCGCCTTGCAATGCGGAGAAATTACTGTTTGTGCATTTACAAAATTCATTGATTTTTGCCATTGAAAAACATCATGTTATTCATATACCAGAAATGATTGAAGCTACTGACTGAAGGAAAGGATCTGGCATCTCAATCTCTTTGAATCTTCTTTATCATGCTAAGAGGAGCAGGAAAAAGCAAAAAATTTCAGAATTGCACCTTGCAATGCGGAGAAATTACTGTTTGTGCATTTACAATATTCATTGATTTTTGCCATTGAAAAACGTCCAGAAATGATTGAAGCTACTGACTGAATGAAAGGAGCTGGCATCTCACTCTCTTTGAATCTTCTTTATCATGCTAAGAGGAGCAGGAAAAAGCAAAAAATTTCAGAATTGCACCTTGCAATGCGGAGAAATTACTGTTTGTGCATTTACAATATTCATTGATTTTTGCGATTGAAAAACATCATGTTATTCATATACCAGAAATGATTGAAGCTACTGACTGAATGAAAGGAGCTGGCATCTCACTCTCTTTGAATCTTCTTTATCATGCTAAGAGGAGCAGGAAAAAGTAAAAAATTTCAGAATTGCACCTTGCAATGCGGAGAAATTACTGTTTGTGCATTTACAATATTCAATGATTTTTGCCATTGAAAAACGTCCAGAAATGATTGAAGCTACTGACTGAATGAAAGGAGCTGGCATCTCACTCTCTTTGAATCTTGTTTATCATGCTAAGAGGAGCAGGAAAAAGCAAAAAATTTCAGAATTGCACCTTGCAATGCGGAGAAATTACTGTTTGTGCATTTACAATATTCATTGATTTTTGCCATTGAAAAACGTCCAGAAATGATTGAAGCTACTGACTGAATGAAAGGAGCTGGCATCTCACTCTCTTTGAATCTTCTTTATCATGCTAAGAGGAGCAGGAAAAAGCAAAAAATTTCAGAATTGCACCTTGCAATGCGGAGAAATTACTGTTTGTGCATTTACAATATTCATTGATTTTTGCTATTGAAAAACATCATGTTATTCATATACCAGAAATGATTGAAGCTACTGACTGAATGAAAGGAGCTGGCATCTCACTCTCTTTGAATCTTCTTTATCATGCTAAGAGGAGCAGGAAAAAGCAAAAAATTTCAGAATTGCACCTTGCAATGCGGAGAAATTACAGTTTGTGCATTTACAATATTCATTGATTTTTGCCATTGAAAAACGTCCAGAAATGATTGAAGCTACTGACTGAATGAAAGGAGCTGGCATCTCACTCTCTTTGAATCTTCTTTATCATGCTAAGAGGAGCAGGAAAAAGCAAAAAATTTCAGAATTGCACCTTGCAATGCGGAGAAATTACTGTTTGTGCATTTACAATATTCATTGATTTTTGCCATTGAAAAACGTCCAGAAATGATTGAAGGTACTGACTGAATGAAAGGAGCTGGCATCTCACTCTCTTTGAATCTTCTTTATCCTGCTAAGAGGAGCAGGAAAAAGCAAAAAATTTCAGAATTGCACCTTGCAATGCGGAGAAATTACTGTTTGTGCATTTACAATATTCATTGATTTTTGCCATTGAAAAACGTCCAGAAATGATTGAAGCTACTGACTGAATGAAAGGAGCTGGCATCTCACTCTCTTTGAATCTTCTTTATCATGCTAAGAGGAGCAGGAAAAAGCAAAAAATTTCAGAATTGCACCTTGCAATGCGGAGAAATTACTGTTTGTGCATTTACAATATTCATTGATTTTTGCCATTGAAAAATGTCCAGAAATGATTGAAGCTACTGACTGAATGAAAGGAGCTGGCATCTCACTATCTTTGAATCTTCTTTATCATGCTAAGAGGAGCAGGAAAAAGCAAAAAATTTCAGAATTGCGCCTTGCAATGCGGAGAAATTACTGTTTGTGCATTTACAAAAATTCATTGATTTTTGCCATTGAAAAACATCATGTTATTCATATACCAGAAATGATTGAAGCTACTGACTGAAGGAAAGGATATGGCATCTCACTCTCTTTGAATCTTCTTTATCATGCTTAGAGGAGCAGGAAAAAGCAAAAAATTTCAGAATTGCACCTTGCAATGCGGAGAAATTACTGTTTGTGCATTTACAATATTCATTGATTTTTGCCATTGAAAAATGTCCAGAAATGATTGAAGCTACTGACTGAATGAAAGGAGCTGGCATCTCACTCTCTTTGAATCTTCTTTATCATGCTAAGAGGAGCAGGAAAAAGCAAAAAATTTCAGAATTTCACCTTGCAATGCGGAGAAATTACTGTTTGTGCATTTACAATATTCATTGATTTTTGCGATTGAAAAACATCATGTTATTCATATACCAGAAATGATTGAAGCTACTGACTGAATGAAAGGAGCTGGAATCTCACTCTCTTTGAATCTTCTTTATCATGCTAACAGGAGCAGGAAAAAGTAAAAAATTTCAGAATTGCACCTTGCAATGCGGAGAAATTACTGTTTGTGCATTTACAATATTCATTGATTTTTGCCATTGAAAAACGTCCAGAAATGATTGAAGCTACTGACTGAATGAAAGGAGCTGGCATCTCACTCTCTTTGAATCTTCTTTATCATGCTAAGAGGAGCAGGAAAAAGCAAAAAATTTCAGAATTGCACCTTGCAATGCGGAGAAATTACTGTTTGTGCATTTACAATATTCATTGATTTTTGCTATTGAAAAACATCATGTTATTCATATACCAGAAATGATTGAAGCTACTGACTGAATGAAAGGAGCTGGCATCTCACTCTCTTTGAATCTTCTTTATCATGCTAAGAGGAGCAGGAAAAAGCAAAAAATTTCAGAATTGCACCTTGCAATGCGGAGAAATTACTGTTTGTGCATTTACAATATTCATTGATTTTTGCCATTGAAAAAGGTCCAGAAATAATTGAAGGTACTGACTGAATGAAAGGAGCTGGCATCTCACTCTCTTTTAATCTTCTTTATCATGCTAAGAGGAGCAGGAAAAAGCAAAAAATTTCAGAATTGCACCTTGCAATGCGGAGAAATTACTGTTTGTGCATTTACAATATTCATTGATTTTTGCCATTGAAAAACGTCCAGAAATGATTGAAGCTACTGACTGAATGAAAGGAGCTGGCATCTCACTCTCTTTGAATCTTCTTTATCATGCTAAGAGGAGCAGGAAAAAGCAAAAAATTTCAGAATTGCACCTTGCAATGCGGAGAAATTACTGTTTGTGCATTTACAATATTCATTGATTTTTGCCATTGAAAAATGTCCAGAAATGATTGAAGCTACTGACTGAATGAAAGGAGCTGGCATCTCACTCTCTTTGAATCTTCTTTATCATGCTAAGAGGAGCAGGAAAAAGCAAAAAATTTCAGAATTGCGCCTTGCAATGCGGAGAAATTATTGTTTGTGCATTTACAAAATTCATTGATTTTTGCCATTGAAAAACATCATGTTATTCATATACCAGAAATGATTGAAGCTACTGACTGAAGGAAAGGATCTGGCATCTCACTCTCTTTGAATCTTCTTTATCATGCTTAGAGGAGCAGGAAAAAGCAAAAAATTTCAGAATTGCACCTTGCAATGCGGAGAAATTACTGTTTGTGCATTTACAATATTCATTGATTTTTGCCATTGAAAAACGTCCAGAAATGATTGAAGCTACTGACTGAATGAAAGGAGCTGGCATCTCACTCTCTTTGAATCTTCTTTATCATGCTAAGAGGAGCAGGAAAAAGCAAAAAATTTCAGAATTGCACCTTGCAATGCGGAGAAATTACTGTTTGTGCATTTACAATATTCATTGATTTTTGCCATTGAAAAACGTCCAGAAATGATTGAAGCTACTGACTGAATGAAAGGAGCTGGCATCTCACTCTCTTTGAATCTTCTTTATCATGCTAAGAGGAGCAGGAAAAAGCAAAAAATTTCAGAATTGCACCTTGCAATGCGGAGAAATTACTGTTTGTGCATTTACAATATTCATTGATTTTTGCCATTGAAAAACATCATGTTATTCATATACCAGAAATGATTGAAGCTACTGACTGAATGAAAGGAGCTGGCATCTCAATCTCTTTGAATCTTCTTTATCATGCTAAGAGGAGCAGGAAAAAGTAAAAAATTTCAGAATTGCACCTTGCAATGCGGAGAAATTACTGTTTGTGCATTTATAATATTCAATGATTTTTGCCATTGAAAAACGTCCAGAAATGATTGAAGCTACTGACTGAACGAAAGGAGCTTGGCATCTCACTCTCTTTGAATCTTCTTTATCATGCTAAGAGGAGCAGGAAAAAGCAAAAAATTTCAGAATTGCACCTTGCAATGCGGAGCAATTACTGTTTGTGCATTTACAATATTCATTGATTTTTGCCATTGAAAAACATCATGTTATTCATGTACCAGAAATGTTTGAAGCTACTGACTGAATGAAAGGAGCTGGCATCTCACTCTCTTTGAATCTTCTTTATCATGCTAAGAGGAGCAGGAAAAAGCAAAAAATTTCAGAATTGCACATTGCAATGCGGAGAAATTACTGTTTGTGCATTTACAATATTCATAGATTTTTGCCATTGAAAAACGTCCAGAAATGATTGAAGCTACTGACTGAATGAAAGGAGCTGGCATCTCACTCTCTTTGAATCTTCTTTATCATGCTAAGAGGAGCAGGAAAAAGCAAAAAATTTCAGAATTGCACCTTGCAATGCGGAGAAATTACTGTTTGTGCATTTACAATATTCATTGATTTTTGCCATTGAAAAACGTCCAGAAATGATTGAAGCTACTGACTGAATGAAAGGAGCTGGCATCTCACTCTCTTTGAATCTTCTTTATCATGCTAAGAGGAGCAGGAAAAAGCAAAAAATTTCAGAATTGCACCTTGCAATGCGGAGAAATTACTGTTTGTGCATTTACAATATTCATTGATTTTTGCCATTGAAAAATGTCCAGAAATGATTGAAGCTACTGACTGAATGAAAGGAGCTGGCATCTCACTCTCTTTGAATCTTCTTTATCATGCTAAGAGGAGCAGGAAAAAGCAAAAAATTTCAGAATTGCGCCTTGCAATGCGGAGAAATTACTGTTTGTGCATTTACAAAATTCATTTATTTTTGCCATTGAAAAACATCATGTTATTCATATACCAGAAATGATTGAAGCTACTGACTGAAGGAAAGGATCTGGCATCTCACTCTCTTTGAATCTTCTTTATCATGCTAAGAGGAGCAGGAAAAAGCAAAAAATTTCAGAATTGCACCTTGCAATGCGGAGAAATTACTGTTTGTGCATTTACAATATTCATTGATTTTTGCCATTGAAAAACGTCCAGAAATGATTGAAGCTACTGACTGAATGAAAGGAGCTGGCATCTCACTCTCTTTGAATCTTCTTTATCATGCTAAGAGGAGCAGGAAAAAGCAAAAAATTTCAGAATTGCACCTTGCAATGCGGAGAAATTACTGTTTGTGCATTTACAATATTCATTGATTTTTGCCATTGAAAAACGTCCATAAATGATTGAAGCTACTGACTGAATGAAAGGAGCTGGCATCTCACTCTCTTTGAATCTTCTTTATCATGCTAAGAGGAGCAGGAAAAAGCAAAAAATTTCAGAATTGCACCTTGCAATGCGGAGAAATTACTGTTTGTGCATTTACAATATTCATTGATTTTTGCCATTGAAAAAGGTCCAGAAATAATTGAAGGTACTGACTGAATGAAAGGAGCTGGCATCTCACTCTCTTTGAATCTTCTTTATCATGCTAAGAGGAGCAGGAAAAAGCAAAAAATTTCAGAATTGCACCTTGCAATGCGGAGAAATTACTGTTTGTGCATTTACAATATTCATTGATTTTTGCCATTGAAAAACGTCCAGAAATGATTGAAGCTACTGACTGAATGAAAGGAGCTGGCATCTCACTCTCTTTGAATCTTCTTTATCATGCTAAGAGGAGCAGGAAAAAGCAAAAAATTTCAGAATTGCACCTTGCAATGCGGAGAAATTACTGTTTGTGCATTTACAATATTCATTGATTTTTGCCATTGAAAAATGTCCAGAAATGATTGAAGCTACTGACTGAATGAAAGGAGCTGGCATCTCACTCTCTTTGAATCTTCTTTATCATGCTAAGAGGAGCAGGAAAAAGCAAAAAATTTCAGAATTGCGCCTTGCAATGCGGAGAAATTACTGTTTGTGCATTTACAAAATTCATTGATTTTTGCCATTGAAAAACATCATGTTATTCATATACCAGAAATGATTGAAGCTACTGACTGAAGGAAAGGATCTGGCATCTCACTCTCTTTGAATCTTCTTTATCATGCTTAGAGGAGCAGGAAAAAGCAAAAAATTTCAGAATTGCACCTTGCAATGCGGAGAAATTACTGTTTGTGCATTTACAATATTCATTGATTTTTGCCATTGAAAAACGTCCAGAAATGATTGAAGCTACTGACTGAATGAAAGGAGCTGGCATCTCACTCTCTTTGAATCTTCTTTATCATGCTAAGAGGAGCAGGAAAAAGCAAAAAATTTCAGAATTGCACCTTGCAATGCGGAGAAATTACTGTTTGTGCATTTACAATATTCATTGATTTTTGCGATTGAAAAACATCATGTTATTCATATACCAGAAATGATTGAAGCTACTGACTGAATGAAAGGAGCTGGCATCTCACTCTCTTTGAATCTTCTTTATCGTGCTAAGAGGAGCAGGAAAAAGTAAAAAATTTCAGAATTGCACCTTGCAATGCGGAGAAATTACTGTTTGTGCATTTACAATATTCAATGATTTTTGCCATTGAAAAACGTCCAGAAATGATTGAAGCTACTGACTGAATGAAAGGAGCTGGCATCTCACTCTCTTTGAATCTTGTTTATCATGCTAAGAGGAGCAGGAAAAAGCAAAAAATTTCAGAATTGCACCTTGCAATGCGGAGAAATTACTGTTTGTGCATTTACAATATTCATTGATTTTTGCCATTGAAAAACATCCAGAAATGATTGAAGCTACTGACTGAATGAAAGGAGCTGGCATCTCACTCTCTTTGAATCTTCTTTATCATGCTAAGAGGAGCAGGAAAAAGCAAAAAATTTCAGAATTGCACCTTGCAATGCGGAGAAATTACTGTTTGTGCATTTATAATATTCAATGATTTTTGCCATTGAAAAACGTCCAGAAATGATTGAAGCTACTGACTGAACGAAAGGAGCTGGCATCTCACTCTCTTTGAATCTTCTTTATCATGCTAAGAGGAGCAGGAAAAAGCAAAAAATTTCAGAATTGCACCTTGCAATGCGGAGAAATTACTGTTTGTGCATTTACAATATTCATTGATTTTTGCCATTGAAAAACATCATGTTATTCATGTACCAGAAATGTTTGAAGCTACTGACTGAATGAAAGGAGCTGGCATCTCACTCTCTTTAAATCTTCTTTATCATGCTAAGAGGAGCAGGAAAAAGCAAAAAATTTCAGAATTGCACATTGCAATGCGGAGAAATTACTGTTTGTGCATTTACAATATTCATTGATTTTTGCCATTGAAAAACGTCCAGAAATGATTGAAGCTACTGACTGAATGAAAGGAGCTGGCATCTCACTCTCTTTGAATCTTCTTTATCATGCTAAGAGGAGCAGGAAAAAGCAAAAAATTTCAGAATTGCACCTTGCAATGCGGAGAAATTACTGTTTGTGCATTTACAATATTCATTGATTTTTGCCATTGAAAAACGTCCAGAAATGATTGAAGCTACTGACTGAATGAAAGGAGCTGGCATCTCACTCTCTTTGAATCTTCTTTATCATGCTAAGAGGAGCAGGAAAAAGCAAAAAATTTCAGAATTGCACCTTGCAATGCGGAGAAATTACTGTTTGTGCATTTACAATATTCATTGATTTTTGCCATTGAAAAATGTCCAGAAATGATTGAAGCTACTGACTGAATGAAAGGAGCTGGCATCTCACTCTCTTTGAATCTTCTTTATCATGCTAAGAGGAGCAGGAAAAAGCAAAAAATTTCAGAATTGCGCCTTGCAATGCGGAGAAATTACTGTTTGTGCATTTACAAAATTCATTGATTTTTGCCATTGAAAAACATCATGTTATTCATATACCAGAAATGATTGAAGCTACTGACTGAAGGAAAGGATCTGGCATCTCACTCTCTTTGAATCTTCTTTATCATGCTAAGAGGAGCAGGAAAAAGCAAAAAATTTCAGAATTGCACCTTGCAATGCGGAGAAATTACTGTTTGTGCATTTACAATATTCATTGATTTTTGCCATTGAAAAACGTCCAGAAATGATTGAAGCTACTGACTGAATGAAAGGAGCTGGCATCTCACTCTCTTTGAATCTTCTTTATCATGCTAAGAGGAGCAGGAAAAAGCAAAAAATTTCAGAATTGCACCTTGCAATGCGGAGAAATTACTGTTTGTGCATTTACAATATTCATTGATTTTTGCCATTGAAAAACGTCCATAAATGATTGAAGCTACTGACTGAATGAAAGGAGCTGGCATCTCACTCTCTTTGAATCTTCTTTATCATGCTAAGAGGAGCAGGAAAAAGCAAAAAATTTCAGAATTGCACCTTGCAATGCGGAGAAATTACTGTTTGTGCATTTACAATATTCATTGATTTTTGCCATTGAAAAACGTCCATAAATGATTGAAGCTACTGACTGAATGAAAGGAGCTGGCATCTCACTCTCTTTGAATCTTCTTTATCATGCTAAGAGGAGCAGGAAAAAGCAAAAAATTTCAGAATTGCACCTTGCAATGCGGAGAAATTACTGTTTGTGCATTTACAATATTCATTGATTTTTGCCATTGAAAAATGTCCAGAAATGATTGAAGCTACTGACTGAATGAAAGGAGCTGGCATCTCACTCTCTTTGAATCTTCTTTATCATGCTAAGAGGAGCAGGAAAAAGCAAAAAATTTCAGAATTGCGCCTTGCAATGCGGAGAAATTACTGTTTGTGCATTTACAAAATTCATTTATTTTTGCCATTGAAAAACATCATGTTATTCATATACCAGAAATGATTGAAGTTACTGACTGAAGGAAAGGATCTGGCATCTCACTCTCTTTGAATCTTCTTTATCATGCTTAGAGGAGCAGGAAAAAGCAAAAAATTTCAGAATTGCACCTTGCAATGCGGAGAAATTACTGTTTGTGCATTTACAATATTCATTGATTTTTGCCATTGAAAAACGTCCAGAAATGATTGAAGCTACTGACTGAATGAAAGGAGCTGGCATCTCACTCTCTTTGAATCTTCTTTATCATGCTAAGAGGAGCAGGAAAAAGCAAAAAATTTCAGAATTGCACCTTGCAATGCGGAGAAATTACTGTTTGTGCATTTACAATATTCATTGATTTTTGCGATTGAAAAACATCATGTTATTCATATACCAGAAATGATTGAAGCTACTGACTGAATGAAAGGAGCTGGCATCTCACTCTCTTTGAATCTTCTTTATCATGCTAAGAGGAGCAGGAAAAAGTAAAAAATTTCAGAATTGCACCTTGCAATGCGGAGAAATTACTGTTTGTGCATTTACAATATTCAATGATTTTTGCCATTGAAAAACGTCCAGAAATGATTGAAGCTACTGACTGAATGAAAGGAGCTGGCATCTCACTCTCTTTGAATCTTGTTTATCATGCTAAGAGGAGCAGGAAAAAGCAAAAAATTTCAGAATTGCACCTTGTAATGCGGAGAAATTACTGTTTGTGCATTTACAATATTCATTGATTTTTGCCATTGAAAAACGTCCAGAAATGATTGAAGCTACTGACTGAATGAAAGGAGCTGGCATCTCACTCTCTTTGAATCTTCTTTATCATGCTAAGAGGAGCAGGAAAAAGCAAAAAATTTCAGAATTGCACCTTGCAATGCGGAGAAATTACTGTTTGTGCATTTACAATATTCATTGATTTTTGCCATTGAAAAACATCATGTTATTCATATACCAGAAATGATTGAAGCTACTGACTGAATGAAAGGAGCTGGCATCTCACTCTCTTTGAATCTTCTTTATCATGCTACGAGGAGCAGGAAAAAGTAAAAAATTTCAGAATTGCACCTTGCAATGCGGAGAAATTACTGTTTGTGCATTTATAATATTCAATGATTTTTGCCATTGAAAAACGTCCAGAAATGATTGAAGCTACTGACTGAACGAAAGGAGCTGGCATCTCACTCTCTTTGAATCTTCTTTATCATGCTAAGAGGAGCAGGAAAAAGCAAAAAATTTCAGAATTGCACCTTGCAATGCGGAGAAATTACTGTTTGTGCATTTAAAATATTCATTGATTTTTGCCATTGAAAAACATCATGTTATTCATGTACCAGAAATGTTTGAAGCTACTGACTGAATGAAAGGAGCTGGCATCTCACTCTCTTTGAATCTTCTTTATCATGCTAAGAGGAGCAGGAAAAAGCAAAAAATTTCAGAATTGCACATTGCAATGCGGAGAAATTACTGTTTGTGCATTTACAATATTCATTGATTTTTGCCATTGAAAAACGTCCAGAAATGATTGAAGCTACTGACTGAATGAAAGGAGCTGGCATCTCACTCTCTTTGAATCTTCTTTATCATGCTAAGAGGAGCAGGAAAAAGCAAAAAATTTCAGAATTGCACCTTGCAATGCGGAGAAATTACTGTTTGTGCATTTACAATATTCATTGATTTTTGCCATTGAAAAACGTCCAGAAATGATTGAAGCTACTGACTGAATGAAAGGAGCTGGCATCTCACTCTCTTTGAATCTTCTTTATCATGCTAAGAGGAGCAGGAAAAAGCAAAAAATTTCAGAATTGCACCTTGCAATGCGGAGAAATTACTGTTTGTGCATTTACAATATTCATTGATTTTTGCCATTGAAAAATGTCCAGAAATGATTGAAGCTACTGACTGAATGAAAGGAGCTGGCATCTCACTCTCTTTGAATCTTCTTTATCATGCTAAGAGGAGCAGGAAAAAGCAAAAAATTTCAGAATTGCACCTTGCAATGCGGAGAAATTACTGTTTGTGCATTTACAATATTCATTGATTTTTGCCATTGAAAAACATCATGTTATTCATATACCAGAAATGATTGAAGCTACTGACTGAATGAAAGGAGCTGGCATCTCACTCTCTTTGAATCTTCTTTATCATGCTAAGAGGAGCAGGAAAAAGTAAAAAATTTCAGAATTGCACCTTGCAATGCGGAGAAATTACTGTTTGTGCATTTATAATATTCAATGATTTTTGCCATTGAAAAACGTCCAGAAATGATTGAAGCTACTGACTGAACGAAAGGAGCTGGCATCTCACTCTCTTTGAATCTTCTTTATCATGCTAAGAGGAGCAGGAAAAAGCAAAAAATTTCAGAATTGCACCTTGCAATGCGGAGAAATTACTGTTTGTGCATTTAAAATATTCATTGATTTTTGCCATTGAAAAACATCATGTTATTCATGTACCAGAAATGTTTGAAGCTACTGACTGAATGAAAGGAGCTGGCATCTCACTCTCTTTGAATCTTCTTTATCATGCTAAGAGGAGCAGGAAAAAGCAAAAAATTTCAGAATTGCACATTGCAATGCGGAGAAATTACTGTTTGTGCATTTACAATATTCATTGATTTTTGCCATTGAAAAACGTCCAGAAATGATTGAAGCTACTGACTGAATGAAAGGAGCTGGCATCTCACTCTCTTTGAATCTTCTTTATCATGCTAAGAGGAGCAGGAAAAAGCAAAAAATTTCAGAATTGCACCTTGCAATGCGGAGAAATTACTGTTTGTGCATTTACAATATTCATTGATTTTTGCCATTGAAAAATGTCCAGAAATGATTGAAGCTACTGACTGAATGAAAGGAGCTGGCATCTCACTCTCTTTGAATCTTCTTTATCATGCTAAGAGGAGCAGGAAAAAGCAAAAAATTTCAGAATTGCGCCTTGCAATGCGGAGAAATTACTGTTTGTGCATTTACAAAATTCATTGATTTTTGCCATTGAAAAACATCATGTTATTCATATACCAGAAATGATTGAAGCTACTGACTGAAGGAAAGGATCTGGCATCTCACTCTCTTTGAATCTTCTTTATCATGCTAAGAGGAGCAGGAAAAAGCAAAAAATTTCAGAATTGCACCTTGCAATGCGGAGAAATTACTGTTTGTGCATTTACAATATTCATTGATTTTTGCCATTGAAAAACGTCCAGAAATGATTGAAGCTACTGACTGAATGAAAGGAGCTGGCATCTCACTCTCTTTGAATCTTCTTTATCATGCTAAGAGGAGCAGGAAAAAGCAAAAAATTTCAGAATTGCACCTTGCAATGCGGAGAAATTACTGTTTGTGCATTTACAATATTCATTGATTTTTGCCATTGAAAAACGTCCATAAATGATTGAAGCTACTGACTGAATGAAAGGAGCTGGCATCTCACTCTCTTTGAATCTTCTTTATCATGCTAAGAGGAGCAGGAAAAAGCAAAAAATTTCAGAATTGCACCTTGCAATGCGGAGAAATTACTGTTTATGCATTTACAATATTCATTGATTTTTGCCATTGAAAAACGTCCATAAATGATTGAAGCTACTGACTGAATGAAAGGAGCTGGCATCTCACTCTCTTTGAATCTTCTTTATCATGCTAAGAGGA
The DNA here is from genome assembly GCF_046119375.1 of Phyllobates terribilis. Taxonomy (NCBI): domain Eukaryota; kingdom Metazoa; phylum Chordata; class Amphibia; order Anura; family Dendrobatidae; genus Phyllobates; species Phyllobates terribilis. Next base: position 196,587 of record NW_027364403.1, read on the forward strand.
GCAGGAAAAAGCAAAAAATTTCAGAATTGCACCTTGCAATGCGGAGAAATTACTGTTTGTGCATTTACAATATTCATTGATTTTTGCCATTGAAAAACGTCCATAAATGATTGAAGCTACTGACTGAATGAAAGGAGCTGGCATCTCACTCTCTTTGAATCTTCTTTATCATGCTAAGAGGAGCAGGAAAAAGCAAAAAATTTCAGAATTGCGCCTTGCAATGCGGAGAAATTACTGTTTGTGCATTTACAAAATTCATTGATTTTTGCCATTGAAAAACATCATGTTATTCATATACCAGAAATGATTGAAGCTACTGACTGAAGGAAAGGATCTGGCATCTCACTCTCTTTGAATCTTCTTTATCATGCTAAGAGGAGCAGGAAAAAGCAAAAAATTTCAGAATTGCACCTTGCAATGCGGAGAAATTACTGTTTGTGCATTTACAATATTCATTGATTTTTGCCATTGAAAAACGTCCAGAAATGATTGAAGCTACTGACTGAATGAAAGGAGCTGGCATCTCACTCTCTTTGAATCTTCTTTATCATGCTAAGAGGAGCAGGAAAAAGCAAAAAATTTCAGAATTGCACCTTGCAATGCGGAGAAATTACTGTTTGTGCATTTACAATATTCATTGATTTTTGCCATTGAAAAAGGTCCAGAAATAATTGAAGGTACTGACTGAATGAAAGGAGCTGGCATCTCACTCTCTTTTAATCTTCTTTATCATGCTAAGAGGAGCAGGAAAAAGCAAAAAATTTCAGAATTGCACCTTGCAATGCGGAGAAATTACTGTTTGTGCATTTACAATATTCATTGATTTTTGCCATTGAAAAACGTCCAGAAATGATTGAAGCTACTGACTGAATGAAAGGAGCTGGCATCTCACTCTCTTTGAATCTTCTTTATCATGCTAAGAGGAGCAGGAAAAAGCAAAAAATTTCAGAATTGCACCTTGCAATGCGGAGAAATTACTGTTTGTGCATTTACAATATTCATTGATTTTTGCCATTGAAAAATGTCCAGAAATGATTGAAGCTACTGACTGAATGAAAGGAGCTGGCATCTCACTCTCTTTGAATCTTCTTTATCATGCTAAGAGGAGCAGGAAAAAGCAAAAAATTTCAGAATTGCGCCTTGCAATGCGGAGAAATTATTGTTTGTGCATTTACAAAATTCATTGATTTTTGCCATTGAAAAACATCATGTTATTCATATACCAGAAATGATTGAAGCTACTGACTGAAGGAAAGGATCTGGCATCTCACTCTCTTTGAATCTTCTTTATCATGCTTAGAGGAGCAGGAAAAAGCAAAAAATTTCAGAATTGCACCTTGCAATGCGGAGAAATTACTGTTTGTGCATTTACAATATTCATTGATTTTTGCCATTGAAAAACGTCCAGAAATGATTGAAGCTACTGACTGAATGAAAGGAGCTGGCATCTCACTCTCTTTGAATCTTCTTTATCATGCTAAGAGGAGCAGGAAAAAGCAAAAAATTTCAGAATTGCACCTTGCAATGCGGAGAAATTACTGTTTGTGCATTTACAATATTCATTGATTTTTGCCATTGAAAAACGTCCAGAAATGATTGAAGCTACTGACTGAATGAAAGGAGCTGGCATCTCACTCTCTTTGAATCTTCTTTATCATGCTAAGAGGAGCAGGAAAAAGCAAAAAATTTCAGAATTGCACCTTGCAATGCGGAGAAATTACTGTTTGTGCATTTACAATATTCATTGATTTTTGCCATTGAAAAACATCATGTTATTCATATACCAGAAATGATTGAAGCTACTGACTGAATGAAAGGAGCTGGCATCTCAATCTCTTTGAATCTTCTTTATCATGCTAAGAGGAGCAGGAAAAAGTAAAAAATTTCAGAATTGCACCTTGCAATGCGGAGAAATTACTGTTTGTGCATTTATAATATTCATTGATTTTTGCCATTGAAAAACGTCCAGAAATGATTGAAGCTACTGACTGAACGAAAGGAGCTTGGCATCTCACTCTCTTTGAATCTTCTTTATCATGCTAAGAGGAGCAGGAAAAAGCAAAAAATTTCAGAATTGCACCTTGCAATGCGGAGAAATTACTGTTTGTGCATTTACAATATTCATTGATTTTTGCCATTGAAAAACATCATGTTATTCATGTACCAGAAATGTTTGAAGCTACTGACTGAATGAAAGGAGCTGGCATCTCACTCTCTTTGAATCTTCTTTATCATGCTAAGAGGAGCAGGAAAAAGCAAAAAATTTCAGAATTGCACATTGCAATGCGGAGAAATTACTGTTTGTGCATTTACAATATTCATAGATTTTTGCCATTGAAAAACGTCCAGAAATGATTGAAGCTACTGACTGAATGAAAGGAGCTGGCATCTCACTCTCTTTGAATCTTCTTTATCATGCTAAGAGGAGCAGGAAAAAGCAAAAAATTTCAGAATTGCACCTTGCAATGCGGAGAAATTACTGTTTGTGCATTTACAATATTCATTGATTTTTGCCATTGAAAAACGTCCAGAAATGATTGAAGCTACTGACTGAATGAAAGGAGCTGGCATCTCACTCTCTTTGAATCTTCTTTATCATGCTAAGAGGAGCAGGAAAAAGCAAAAAATTTCAGAATTGCACCTTGCAATGCGGAGAAATTACTGTTTGTGCATTTACAATATTCATTGATTTTTGCCATTGAAAAATGTCCAGAAATGATTGAAGCTACTGACTGAATGAAAGGAGCTGGCATCTCACTCTCTTTGAATCTTCTTTATCATGCTAAGAGGAGCAGGAAAAAGCAAAAAATTTCAGAATTGCGCCTTGCAATGCGGAGAAATTACTGTTTGTGCATTTACAAAATTCATTGATTTTTGCCATTGAAAAACATCATGTTATTCATATACCAGAAATGATTGAAGCTACTGACTGAAGGAAAGGATCTGGCATCTCACTCTCTTTGAATCTTCTTTATCATGCTAAGAGGAGCAGGAAAAAGCAAAAAATTTCAGAATTGCACCTTGCAATGCGGAGAAATTACTGTTTGTGCATTTACAATATTCATTGATTTTTGCCATTGAAAAACGTCCAGAAATGATTGAAGCTACTGACTGAATGAAAGGAGCTGGCATCTCACTCTCTTTGAATCTTCTTTATCATGCTAAGAGGAGCAGGAAAAAGCAAAAAATTTCAGAATTGCACCTTGCAATGCGGAGAAATTACTGTTTGTGCATTTACAATATTCATTGATTTTTGCCATTGAAAAACGTCCATAAATGATTGAAGCTACTGACTGAATGAAAGGAGCTGGCATCTCACTCTCTTTGAATCTTCTTTATCATGCTAAGAGGAGCAGGAAAAAGCAAAAAATTTCAGAATTGCACCTTGCAATGCGGAGAAATTACTGTTTGTGCATTTACAATATTCATTGATTTTTGCCATTGAAAAAGGTCCAGAAATAATTGAAGGTACTGACTGAATGAAAGGAGCTGGCATCTCACTCTCTTTGAATCTTCTTTATCATGCTAAGAGGAGCAGGAAAAAGCAAAAAATTTCAGAATTGCACCTTGCAATGCGGAGAAATTACTGTTTGTGCATTTACAATATTCATTGATTTTTGCCATTGAAAAACGTCCAGAAATGATTGAAGCTACTGACTGAATGAAAGGAGCTGGCATCTCACTCTCTTTGAATCTTCTTTATCATGCTAAGAGGAGCAGGAAAAAGCAAAAAATTTCAGAATTGCACCTTGCAATGCGGAGAAATTACTGTTTGTGCATTTACAATATTCATTGATTTTTGCCATTGAAAAATGTCCAGAAATGATTGAAGCTACTGACTGAATGAAAGGAGCTGGCATCTCACTCTCTTTGAATCTTCTTTATCATGCTAAGAGGAGCAGGAAAAAGCAAAAAATTTCAGAATTGCGCCTTGCAATGCGGAGAAATTACTGTTTGTGCATTTACAAAATTCATTGATTTTTGCCATTGAAAAACATCATGTTATTCATATACCAGAAATGATTGAAGCTACTGACTGAAGGAAAGGATCTGGCATCTCACTCTCTTTGAATCTTCTTTATCATGCTTAGAGGAGCAGGAAAAAGCAAAAAATTTCAGAATTGCACCTTGCAATGCGGAGAAAATACTGTTTGTGCATTTACAATATTCATTGATTTTTGCCATTGAAAAACGTCCAGAAATGATTGAAGCTACTGACTGAATGAAAGGAGCTGGCATCTCACTCTCTTTGAATCTTCTTTATCATGCTAAGAGGAGCAGGAAAAAGCAAAAAATTTCAGAATTGCACCTTGCAATGCGGAGAAATTACTGTTTGTGCATTTACAATATTCATTGATTTTTGCGATTGAAAAACATCATGTTATTCATATACCAGAAATGATTGAAGCTACTGACTGAATGAAAGGAGCTGGCATCTCACTCTCTTTGAATCTTCTTTATCGTGCTAAGAGGAGCAGGAAAAAGTAAAAAATTTCAGAATTGCACCTTGCAATGCGGAGAAATTACTGTTTGTGCATTTACAATATTCAATGATTTTTGCCATTGAAAAACGTCCAGAAATGATTGAAGCTACTGACTGAATGAAAGGAGCTGGCATCTCACTCTCTTTGAATCTTGTTTATCATGCTAAGAGGAGCAGGAAAAAGCAAAAAATTTCAGAATTGCACCTTGCAATGCGGAGAAATTACTGTTTGTGCATTTACAATATTCATTGATTTTTGCCATTGAAAAACATCCAGAAATGATTGAAGCTACTGACTGAATGAAAGGAGCTGGCATCTCACTCTCTTTGAATCTTCTTTATCATGCTAAGAGGAGCAGGAAAAAGCAAAAAATTTCAGAATTGCACCTTGCAATGCGGAGAAATTACTGTTTGTGCATTTATAATATTCAATGATTTTTGCCATTGAAAAACGTCCAGAAATGATTGAAGCTACTGACTGAACGAAAGGAGCTGGCATCTCACTCTCTTTGAATCTTCTTTATCATGCTAAGAGGAGCAGGAAAAAGCAAAAAATTTCAGAATTGCACCTTGCAATGCGGAGAAATTACTGTTTGTGCATTTACAATATTCATTGATTTTTGCCATTGAAAAACATCATGTTATTCATGTACCAGAAATGTTTGAAGCTACTGACTGAATGAAAGGAGCTGGCATCTCACTCTCTTTAAATCTTCTTTATCATGCTAAGAGGAGCAGGAAAAAGCAAAAAATTTCAGAATTGCACATTGCAATGCGGAGAAATTACTGTTTGTGCATTTACAATATTCATTGATTTTTGCCATTGAAAAACGTCCAGAAATGATTGAAGCTACTGACTGAATGAAAGGAGCTGGCATCTCACTCTCTTTGAATCTTCTTTATCATGCTAAGAGGAGCAGGAAAAAGCAAAAAATTTCAGAATTGCACCTTGCAATGCGGAGAAATTACTGTTTGTGCATTTACAATATTCATTGATTTTTGCCATTGAAAAACGTCCAGAAATGATTGAAGCTACTGACTGAATGAAAGGAGCTGGCATCTCACTCTCTTTGAATCTTCTTTATCATGCTAAGAGGAGCAGGAAAAAGCAAAAAATTTCAGAATTGCACCTTGCAATGCGGAGAAATTACTGTTTGTGCATTTACAATATTCATTGATTTTTGCCATTGAAAAATGTCCAGAAATGATTGAAGCTACTGACTGAATGAAAGGAGCTGGCATCTCACTCTCTTTGAATCTTCTTTATCATGCTAAGAGGAGCAGGAAAAAGCAAAAAATTTCAGAATTGCGCCTTGCAATGCGGAGAAATTACTGTTTGTGCATTTACAAAATTCATTGATTTTTGCCATTGAAAAACATCATGTTATTCATATACCAGAAATGATTGAAGCTACTGACTGAAGGAAAGGATCTGGCATCTCACTCTCTTTGAATCTTCTTTATCATGCTAAGAGGAGCAGGAAAAAGCAAAAAATTTCAGAATTGCACCTTGCAATGCGGAGAAATTACTGTTTGTGCATTTACAATATTCATTGATTTTTGCCATTGAAAAACGTCCAGAAATGATTGAAGCTACTGACTGAATGAAAGGAGCTGGCATCTCACTCTCTTTGAATCTTCTTTATCATGCTAAGAGGAGCAGGAAAAAGCAAAAAATTTCAGAATTGCACCTTGCAATGCGGAGAAATTACTGTTTGTGCATTTACAATATTCATTGATTTTTGCCATTGAAAAACGTCCATAAATGATTGAAGCTACTGACTGAATGAAAGGAGCTGGCATCTCACTCTCTTTGAATCTTCTTTATCATGCTAAGAGGAGCAGGAAAAAGCAAAAAATTTCAGAATTGCACCTTGCAATGCGGAGAAATTACTGTTTGTGCATTTACAATATTCATTGATTTTTGCCATTGAAAAACGTCCATAAATGATTGAAGCTACTGACTGAATGAAAGGAGCTGGCATCTCACTCTCTTTGAATCTTCTTTATCATGCTAAGAGGAGCAGGAAAAAGCAAAAAATTTCAGAATTGCACCTTGCAATGCGGAGAAATTACTGTTTGTGCATTTACAATATTCATTGATTTTTGCCATTGAAAAATGTCCAGAAATGATTGAAGCTACTGACTGAATGAAAGGAGCTGGCATCTCACTCTCTTTGAATCTTCTTTATCATGCTAAGAGGAGCAGGAAAAAGCAAAAAATTTCAGAATTGCGCCTTGCAATGCGGAGAAATTACTGTTTGTGCATTTACAAAATTCATTTATTTTTGCCATTGAAAAACATCATGTTATTCATATACCAGAAATGATTGAAGTTACTGACTGAAGGAAAGGATCTGGCATCTCACTCTCTTTGAATCTTCTTTATCATGCTTAGAGGAGCAGGAAAAAGCAAAAAATTTCAGAATTGCACCTTGCAATGCGGAGAAATTACTGTTTGTGCATTTACAATATTCATTGATTTTTGCCATTGAAAAACGTCCAGAAATGATTGAAGCTACTGACTGAATGAAAGGAGCTGGCATCTCACTCTCTTTGAATCTTCTTTATCATGCTAAGAGGAGCAGGAAAAAGCAAAAAATTTCAGAATTGCACCTTGCAATGCGGAGAAATTACTGTTTGTGCATTTACAATATTCATTGATTTTTGCGATTGAAAAACATCATGTTATTCATATACCAGAAATGATTGAAGCTACTGACTGAATGAAAGGAGCTGGCATCTCACTCTCTTTGAATCTTCTTTATCATGCTAAGAGGAGCAGGAAAAAGTAAAAAATTTCAGAATTGCACCTTGCAATGCGGAGAAATTACTGTTTGTGCATTTACAATATTCAATGATTTTTGCCATTGAAAAACGTCCAGAAATGATTGAAGCTACTGACTGAATGAAAGGAGCTGGCATCTCACTCTCTTTGAATCTTGTTTATCATGCTAAGAGGAGCAGGAAAAAGCAAAAAATTTCAGAATTGCACCTTGTAATGCGGAGAAATTACTGTTTGTGCATTTACAATATTCATTGATTTTTGCCATTGAAAAACGTCCAGAAATGATTGAAGCTACTGACTGAATGAAAGGAGCTGGCATCTCACTCTCTTTGAATCTTCTTTATCATGCTAAGAGGAGCAGGAAAAAGCAAAAAATTTCAGAATTGCACCTTGCAATGCGGAGAAATTACTGTTTGTGCATTTACAATATTCATTGATTTTTGCCATTGAAAAACATCATGTTATTCATATACCAGAAATGATTGAAGCTACTGACTGAATGAAAGGAGCTGGCATCTCACTCTCTTTGAATCTTCTTTATCATGCTACGAGGAGCAGGAAAAAGTAAAAAATTTCAGAATTGCACCTTGCAATGCGGAGAAATTACTGTTTGTGCATTTATAATATTCAATGATTTTTGCCATTGAAAAACGTCCAGAAATGATTGAAGCTACTGACTGAACGAAAGGAGCTGGCATCTCACTCTCTTTGAATCTTCTTTATCATGCTAAGAGGAGCAGGAAAAAGCAAAAAATTTCAGAATTGCACCTTGCAATGCGGAGAAATTACTGTTTGTGCATTTAAAATATTCATTGATTTTTGCCATTGAAAAACATCATGTTATTCATGTACCAGAAATGTTTGAAGCTACTGACTGAATGAAAGGAGCTGGCATCTCACTCTCTTTGAATCTTCTTTATCATGCTAAGAGGAGCAGGAAAAAGCAAAAAATTTCAGAATTGCACATTGCAATGCGGAGAAATTACTGTTTGTGCATTTACAATATTCATTGATTTTTGCCATTGAAAAACGTCCAGAAATGATTGAAGCTACTGACTGAATGAAAGGAGCTGGCATCTCACTCTCTTTGAATCTTCTTTATCATGCTAAGAGGAGCAGGAAAAAGCAAAAAATTTCAGAATTGCACCTTGCAATGCGGAGAAATTACTGTTTGTGCATTTACAATATTCATTGATTTTTGCCATTGAAAAACGTCCAGAAATGATTGAAGCTACTGACTGAATGAAAGGAGCTGGCATCTCACTCTCTTTGAATCTTCTTTATCATGCTAAGAGGAGCAGGAAAAAGCAAAAAATTTCAGAATTGCACCTTGCAATGCGGAGAAATTACTGTTTGTGCATTTACAATATTCATTGATTTTTGCCATTGAAAAATGTCCAGAAATGATTGAAGCTACTGACTGAATGAAAGGAGCTGGCATCTCACTCTCTTTGAATCTTCTTTATCATGCTAAGAGGAGCAGGAAAAAGCAAAAAATTTCAGAATTGCACCTTGCAATGCGGAGAAATTACTGTTTGTGCATTTACAATATTCATTGATTTTTGCCATTGAAAAACATCATGTTATTCATATACCAGAAATGATTGAAGCTACTGACTGAATGAAAGGAGCTGGCATCTCACTCTCTTTGAATCTTCTTTATCATGCTAAGAGGAGCAGGAAAAAGTAAAAAATTTCAGAATTGCACCTTGCAATGCGGAGAAATTACTGTTTGTGCATTTATAATATTCAATGATTTTTGCCATTGAAAAACGTCCAGAAATGATTGAAGCTACTGACTGAACGAAAGGAGCTGGCATCTCACTCTCTTTGAATCTTCTTTATCATGCTAAGAGGAGCAGGAAAAAGCAAAAAATTTCAGAATTGCACCTTGCAATGCGGAGAAATTACTGTTTGTGCATTTAAAATATTCATTGATTTTTGCCATTGAAAAACATCATGTTATTCATGTACCAGAAATGTTTGAAGCTACTGACTGAATGAAAGGAGCTGGCATCTCACTCTCTTTGAATCTTCTTTATCATGCTAAGAGGAGCAGGAAAAAGCAAAAAATTTCAGAATTGCACATTGCAATGCGGAGAAATTACTGTTTGTGCATTTACAATATTCATTGATTTTTGCCATTGAAAAACGTCCAGAAATGATTGAAGCTACTGACTGAATGAAAGGAGCTGGCATCTCACTCTCTTTGAATCTTCTTTATCATGCTAAGAGGAGCAGGAAAAAGCAAAAAATTTCAGAATTGCACCTTGCAATGCGGAGAAATTACTGTTTGTGCATTTACAATATTCATTGATTTTTGCCATTGAAAAATGTCCAGAAATGATTGAAGCTACTGACTGAATGAAAGGAGCTGGCATCTCACTCTCTTTGAATCTTCTTTATCATGCTAAGAGGAGCATAAAAAAGCAAAAAATTTCAGAATTGCGCCTTGCAATGCGGAGAAATTACTGTTTGTGCATTTACAAAATTCATTGATTTTTGCCATTGAAAAACATCATGTTATTCATATACCAGAAATGATTGAAGCTACTGACTGAAGGAAAGGATCTGGCATCTCACTCTCTTTGAATCTTCTTTATCATGCTAAGAGGAGCAGGAAAAAGCAAAAAATTTCAGAATTGCACCTTGCAATGCGGAGAAATTACTGTTTGTGCATTTACAATATTCATTGATTTTTGCCATTGAAAAACGTCCAGAAATGATTGAAGCTACTGACTGAATGAAAGGAGCTGGCATCTCACTCTCTTTGAATCTTCTTTATGATGCTAAGAGGGGCAGGAAAAAGCAAAAAATTTCAGAATTGCACCTTGCAATGCGGAGAAATTACTGTTTGTGCATTTACAATATTCATTGATTTTTGCCATTGAAAAACGTCCATAAATGATTGAAGCTACTGACTGAATGAAAGGAGCTGGCATCTCACTCTCTTTGAATCTTCTTTATCATGCTAAGAGGAGCAGGAAAAAGCAAAAAATTTCAGAATTGCACCTTGCAATGCGGAGAAATTACTGTTTGTGCATTTACAATATTCATTGATTTTTGCCATTGAAAAACGTCCATAAATGATTGAAGCTACTGACTGAATGAAAGGAGCTGGCATCTCACTCTCTTTGAATCTTCTTTATCATGCTAAGAGGAGCAGGAAAAAGCAAAAAATTTCAGAATTGCACCTTGCAATGCGGAGAAATTACTGTTTGTGCATTTACAATATTCATTGATTTTTGCCATTGAAAAACGTCCATAAATGATTGAAGCTACTGACTGAATGAAAGGAGCTGGCATCTCACTCTCTTTGAATCTTCTTTATCATGCTAAGAGGAGCAGGAAAAAGCAAAAAATTTCAGAATTGCGCCTTGCAATGCGGAGAAATTACTGTTTGTGCATTTACAAAATTCATTGATTTTTGCCATTGAAAAACATCATGTTATTCATATACCAGAAATGATTGAAGCTACTGACTGAAGGAAAGGATCTGGCATCTCACTCTCTTTGAATCTTCTTTATCATGCTAAGAGGAGCAGGAAAAAGCAAAAAATTTCAGAATTGCACCTTGCAATGCGGAGAAATTACTGTTTGTGCATTTACAATATTCATTGATTTTTGCCATTGAAAAACGTCCAGAAATGATTGAAGCTACTGACTGAATGAAAGGAGCTGGCATCTCACTCTCTTTGAATCTTCTTTATCATGCTAAGAGGAGCAGGAAAAAGCAAAAAATTTCAGAATTGCACCTTGCAATGCGGAGAAATTACTGTTTGTGCATTTACAATATTCATTGATTTTTGCCATTGAAAAACGTCCATAAATGATTGAAGCTACTGACTGAATGAAAGGAGCTGGCATCTCACTCTCTTTGAATCTTCTTTATCATGCTAAGAGGAGCAGGAAAAAGCAAAAAATTTCAGAATTGCACCTTGCAATGCGGAGAAATTACTGTTTGTGCATTTACAATATTCATTGATTTTTGCCATTGAAAAATGTCCAGAAATGATTGAAGCTACTGACTGAATGAAAGGAGCTGGCATCTCACTCTCTTTGAATCTTCTTTATCATGCTAAGAGGAGCAGGAAAAAGCAAAAAATTTCAGAATTGCGCCTTGCAATGCGGAGAAATTACTGTTTGTGCATTTAATAAATTCATTGATTTTTGCCATTGAAAAACATCATGTTATTCATATACCAGAAATGATTGAAGCTACTGACTGAAGGAAAGGATCTGGCATCTCACTCTCTTTGAATCTTCTTTATCATGCTAAGAGGAGCAGGAAAAAGCAAAAAGTTTCAGAATTGCACCTTGCAATGCGGAGAAATTACTGTTTGTGCATTTACAATATTCATTGGTTTTTGCCATTGAAAAACGTCCAGAAATGATTGAAGCTACTGACTGAATGAAAGGAGCTGGCATCTCACTCTCTTTGAATCTTCTTTATCATGCTAAGAGGAGCAGGAAAAAGCAAAAAATTTCAGAATTGCACCTTGCAATGCGGAGAAATTACTGTTTGTGCATTTACAATATTCATTGATTTTTGCGATTGAAAAACATCATGTTATTCATATACCAGAAATGATTGAAGCTACTGACTGAATGAAAGGAGCTGGCATCTCACTCTCTTTGAATCTTCTTTATCATGCTAAGAGGAGCAGGAAAAAGTAAAAAATTTCAGAATTGCACCTTGCAATGCGGAGAAATTACTGATTGTGCATTTACAATATTCAATGATTTTTGCCATTGAAAAACGTCCAGAAATGATTAAAGCTACTGACTGAATGAAAGGAGCTGGCATCTCACTCTCTTTGAATCTTCTTTATCATGCTAAGAGGAGCAGGAAAAAGCAAAAAATTTCAGAATTGCACCTTGCAATGCGGAGAAATTACTGTTTGTGCATTTACAATATTCATTGATTTTTGCCATTGAAAAACGTCCAGAAATGATTGAAGCTACTGACTGAATGAAAGGAGCTGGCATCTCACTCTCTTTGAATCTTCTTTATCATGCTAAGAGGAGCAGGAAAAAGCAAAAAATTTCAGAATTGCACCTTGCAATGCGGAGAAATTACTGTTTGTGCATTTACAATATTCATTGCTTTTTGCCATTGAAAAACATCATGTTATTCATATACCAGAAATGATTGAAGCTACTGACTGAATGAAAGGAGCTGGCATCTCACTCTCTTTGAATCTTCTTTATCATGCTAAGAGGAGCAGGAAAAAGTAAAAAATTTCAGAATTGCGCCTTGCAATGCGGAGAAATTACTGTTTGTGCATTTACAAAATTCATTGATTTTTGCCATTGAAAAACATCATGTTATTCATATGCCAGAAATGATTGAAGCTACTGACTGAAGGAAAGGATCTGGCATCTCACTCTCTTTGAATCTTCTTTATCATGCTTAGAGGAGCAGGAAAAAGCAAAGAATTTCAGAATTGCACCTTGCAATGCGGAGAAATTACTGTTTGTGCATTTACAATATTCATTGATTTTTGCCATTGAAAAACGTCCAGAAATGATTGAAGCTACTGACTGAATGAAAGGAGCTGGCATCTCACTCTCTTTGAATCTTCTTTATCATGCTAAGAGGAGCAGGAAAAAGCAAAAAATTTCAGAATTGCACCTTGCAATGCGGAGAAATTACTGTTTGTGCATTTACAATATTCATTGATTTTTGCGATTGAAAAACATCATGTTATTCATATACCAGAAATGATTGAAGCTACTGACTGAATGAAAGGAGCTGGCATCTCACTCTCTTTGAATCTTCTTTATCATGCTAAGAGGAGCAGGAAAAAGTAAAAAATTTCAGAATTGCACCTTGCAATGCGGAGAAATTACTGTTTGTGCATTTACAATATTCATTGATTTTTGCCATTGAAAAACGTCCAGAAATGATTGAAGCTACTGACTGAATGAAAGGAGCTGGCATCTCACTCTCTTTGAATCTTCTTTATCATGCTAAGAGGAGCAGGAAAAAGCAAAAAATTTCAGAATTGCACCTTGCAATGCAGAGAAATTACTGTTTGTGCATTTACAATATTCATTGATTTTTGCTATTGAAAAACATCATGTTATTCATATACCAGAAATGATTGAAGCTACTGACTGAATGAAAGGAGCTGGCATCTCACTCTCTTTGAATCTTCTTTATCATGCTAAGAGGAGCAGGAAAAAGCAAAAAATTTCAGAATTGCACCTTGCAATGCGGAGAAATTACTGTTTGTGCATTTACAATATTCATTGATTTTTGCGATTGAAAAACATCATGTTATTCATATACCAGAAATGATTGAAGCTACTGACTGAATGAAAGGAGCTGGCATCTCACTCTCTTTGAATCTTCTTTATCATGCTAAGAGGAGCAGGAAAAAGTAAAAAATTTCAGAATTGCACCTTGCAATGCGGAGAAATTACTGTTTGTGCATTTACAATATTCATTGATTTTTGCCATTGAAAAACGTCCAGAAATGATTGAAGCTACTGACTGAATGAAAGGAGCTGGCATCTCACTCTCTTTGAATCTTCTTTATCATGCTAAGAGGAGCAGGAAAAAGCAAAAAATTTCAGAATTGCACCTTGCAATGCGGAGAAATTACTGTTTGTGCATTTACAATATTCATTGATTTTTGCTATTGAAAAACATGTTATTCATATACCAGAAATGATTGAAGCTACTGACTGAATGAAAGGAGCTGGCATCTCACTCTCTTTGAATCTTCTTTATCATGCTAAGAGGAGCAGGAAAAAGCAAAAAATTTCAGAATTGCACCTTGCAATGCGGAGAAATTACAGTTTGTGCATTTACAATATTCATTGATTTTTGCCATTGAAAAACGTCCAGAAATGATTGAAGCTACTGACTGAATGAAAGGAGCTGGCATCTCACTCTCTTTGAATCTTGTTTATCATGCTAAGAGGAGCAGGAAAAAGCAAAAAATTTCAGAATTGCACCTTGCAATGCGGAGAAATTACTGTTTGTGCATTTACAATATTCATTGATTTTTGCCATTGAAAAACGTCCAGAAATGATTGAAGGTACTGACTGAATGAAAGGAGCTGGCATCTCACTCTCTTTGAATCTTCTTTATCATGCTAAGAGGAGCAGGAAAAAGCAAAAAATTTCAGAATTGCACCTTGCAATGCGGAGAAATTACTGTTTGTGCATTTACAATATTCATTGATTTTTGCCATTGAAAAACGTCCAGAAATGATTGAAGCTACTGACTGAATGAAAGGAGCTGGCATCTCACTCTCTTTGAATCTTCTTTATCATGCTAAGAGGAGCAGGAAAAAGCAAAAAATTTCAGAATTGCACCTTGCAATGCGGAGAAATTACAGTTTGTGCATTTACAATATTCATTGATTTTTGCCATTGAAAAACGTCCAGAAATGATTGAAGCTACTGACTGAATGAAAGGAGCTGGCATCTCACTCTCTTTGAATCTTGTTTATCATGCTAAGAGGAGCAGGAAAAAGCAAAAAATTTCAGAATTGCACCTTGCAATGCGGAGAAATTACTGTTTGTGCATTTACAATATTCATTGATTTTTGCCATTGAAAAACGTCCAGAAATGATTGAAGGTACTGACTGAATGAAAGGAGCTGGCATCTCACTCTCTTTGAATCTTCTTTATCATGCTAAGAGGAGCAGGAAAAAGCAAAAAATTTCAGAATTGCACCTTGCAATGCGGAGAAATTACTGTTTGTGCATTTACAATATTCATTGATTTTTGCCATTGAAAAATGTCCAGAAATGATTGAAGCTACTGACTGAATGAAAGGAGCTGGCATCTCACTCTCTTTGAATCTTCTTTATCATGCTAAGAGGAGCAGGAAAAAGCAAAAAATTTCAGAATTGCACCTTGCAATGCGGAGAAATTACTGTTTGTGCATTTACAATATTCATTGATTTTTGCCATTGAAAAATGTCCAGAAATGATTGAAGCTACTGACTGAATGAAAGGAGCTGGCATCTCACTCTCTTTGAATCTTCTTTATCATGCTAAGAGGAGCAGGAAAAAGCAAAAAATTTCAGAATTGCGCCTTGCAATGCGGAGAAATTACTGTTTGTGCATTTACAAAATTCATTGATTTTTGCCATTGAAAAACATCATGTTATTCATATACCAGAAATGATTGAAGCTACTGACTGAAGGAAAGGATCTGGCATCTCACTCTCTTTGAATCTTCTTTATCATGCTTAGAGGAGCAGGAAAAAGCAAAAAATTTCAGAATTGCACCTTGCAATGCGGAGAAATTACTGTTTGTGCATTTACAATATTCATTGATTTTTGCGATTGAAAAACATCATGTTATTCATATACCAGAAATGATTGAAGCTACTGACTGAATGAAAGGAGCTGGCATCTCACTCTCTTTGAATCTTCTTTATCATGCTAAGAGGAGCAGGAAAAAGTAAAAAATTTCAGAATTGCACCTTGCAATGCGGAGAAATTACTGTTTGTGCATTTACAATATTCAATGATTTTTGCCATTGAAAAACGTCCAGAAATGATTGAAGCTACTGACTGAATGAAAGGAGCTGGCATCTCACTCTCTTTGAATCTTGTTTATCATGCTAAGAGGAGCAGGAAAAAGCAAAAATTTCAGAATTGCACCTTGCAATGCGGAGAAATTACTGTTTGTGCATTTACAATATTCATTGATTTTTGCCATTGAAAAACGTCCAGAAATGATTGAAGCTACTGACTGAATGAAAGGAGCTGGCATCTCACTCTCTTTGAATCTTCTTTATCATGCTAAGAGGAGCAGGAAAAAGCAAAAAATTTCAGAATTGCACCTTGCAATGCGGAGAAATTACTGTTTGTGCATTTACAATATTCATTGATTTTTGCCATTGAAAAACATCATGTTATTCATATACCAGAAATGATTGAAGCTACTGACTGAATGAAAGGAGCTGGCATCTCACTCTCTTTGAATCTTCTTTATCATGCTAAGAGGAGCAGGAAAAAGTAAAAAATTTCAGAATTGCACCTTGCAATGCGGAGAAATTACTGTTTGTGCATTTATAATATTCAATGATTTTTGCCATTGAAAAACGTCCAGAAATGATTGAAGCTACTGACTGAACGAAAGGAGCTGGCATCTCACTCTCTTTGAATCTTCTTTATCATGCTAAGAGGAGCAGGAAAAAGCAAAAAATTTCAGAATTGCACCTTGCAATGCGGAGAAATTACTGTTTGTGCATTTACAATATTCATTGATTTTTGCCATTGAAAAACATCATGTTATTCATGTACCAGAAATGTTTGAAGCTACTGACTGAATGAAAGGAGCTGGCATCTCACTCTCTTTGAATCTTCTTTATCATGCTAAGAGGAGCAGGAAAAAGCAAAAAATTTCAGAATTGCACATTGCAATGCGGAGAAATTACTGTTTGTGCATTTACAATATTCATTGATTTTTGCCATTGAAAAACGTCCAGAAATGATTGAAGCTACTGACTGAATGAAAGGAGCTGGCATCTCACTCTCTTTGAATCTTCTTTATCATGCTAAGAGGAGCAGGAAAAAGCAAAAAATTTCAGAATTGCACCTTGCAATGCGGAGAAATTACTGTTTGTGCATTTACAATATTCATTGATTTTTGCCATTGAAAAACGTCCAGAAATGATTGAAGCTACTGACTGAATGAAAGGAGCTGGCATCTCACTCTCTTTGAATCTTCTTTATCATGCTAAGAGGAGCAGGAAAAAGCAAAAAATTTCAGAATTGCACCTTGCAATGCGGAGAAATTACTGTTTGTGCATTTACAATATTCATTGATTTTTGCCATTGAAAAATGTCCAGAAATGATTGAAGCTACTGACTGAATGAAAGGAGCTGGCATCTCACTCTCTTTGAATCTTCTTTATCATGCTAAGAGGAGCAGGAAAAAGCAAAAAATTTCAGAATTGCGCCTTGCAATGCGGAGAAATTACTGTTTGTGCATTTACAAAATTCATTGATTTTTGCCATTGAAAAACATCATGTTATTCATATACCAGAAATGATTGAAGCTACTGACTGAAGGAAAGGATCTGGCATCTCACTCTCTTTGAATCTTCTTTATCATGCTAAGAGGAGCAGGAAAAAGCAAAAAAATTCAGAATTGCACCTTGCAATGCGGAGAAATTACTGTTTGTGCATTTACAATATTCATTGATTTTTGCCTTTGAAAAACGTCCAGAAATGATTGAAGCTACTGACTGAATGAAAGGAGCTGGCATCTCACTCTCTTTGAATCTTCTTTATCATGCTAAGAGGAGCAGGAAAGAGCAAAAAATTTCAGAATTGCACCTTGCAATGCGGAGAAATTACTGTTTGTGCATTTACAATATTCATTGATTTTTGCCATTGAAAAACGTCCAGAAATGATTGAAGCTACTGACTGAATGAAAGGAGCTGGCATCTCACTCTCTTTGAATCTTCTTTATCATGCTAAGAGGAGCAGGAAAAAGCAAAAAATTTCAGAATTGCACCTTGCAATGCGGAGAAATTACTGTTTGTGCATTTACAATATTCATTGATTTTTGCCATTGAAAAATGTCCAGAAATGATTGAAGCTACTGACTGAATGAAAGGAGCTGGCATCTCACTCTCTTTGAATCTTCTTTATCATGCTAAGAGGAGCAGGAAAAAGCAAAAAATTTCAGAATTGAGCCTTGCAATGCGGAGAAATTACTGTTTGTGCATTTACAAAATTCATTGATTTTTGCCATTGAAAGACATCATGATATTCATATACCAGAAATGATTGAAGCTACTGACTGAAGGAAAGGATCTGGCATCTCACTCTCTTTGAATCTTCTTTATCATGCTAAGAGGAGCAGGAAAAAGCAAAAAATTTTAGAATTGCACCTTGCAATGCGGAGAAATTACTGTTTGTGCATTTACAATATTCATTGGTTTTTGCCATTGAAAAACGTCCAGAAATGATTGAAGCTACTGACTGAATGAAAGGAGCTGGCATCTCACTCTCTTTGAATCTTCTTTATCATGCTAAGAGGAGCAGGAAAAAGCAAAAAATTTCAGAATTGCACCTTGCAATGCGGAGAAATTACTGTTTGTGCATTTACAATATTCATTGATTTTTGCGATTGAAAAACATCATGTTATTCATATACCAGAAATGATTGAAGCTACTGACTGAATGAAAGGAGCTGGCATCTCACTCTCTTTGAATCTTCTTTATCATGCTAAGAGGAGCAGGAAAAAGTAAAAAATTTCAGAATTGCACCTTGCAATGCGGAGAAATTACTGATTGTGCATTTACAATATTCAATGATTTTTGCCATTGAAAAACGTCCAGAAATGATTAAAGCTACTGACTGAATGAAAGGAGCTGGCATCTCACTCTCTTTGAATCTTCTTTATCATGCTAAGAGGAGCAGGAAAAAGCAAAAAATTTCAGAATTGCACCTTGCAATGCGGAGAAATTACTGTTTGTGCATTTACAATATTCATTGATTTTTGCCATTGAAAAACGTCCAGAAATGATTGAAGCTACTGACTGAATGAAAGGAGCTGGCATCTCACTCTCTTTGAATCTTCTTTATCATGCTAAGAGGAGCAGGAAAAAGCAAAAAATTTCAGAATTGCACCTTGCAATGCGGAGAAATTACTGTTTGTGCATTTACAATATTCATTGATTTTTGCCATTGAAAAATATCATGTTATTCATATACCAGAAATGATTGAAGCTACTGACTGAATGAAAGGAGCTGGCATCTCACTCTCATTGAATCTTCTTTATCATGCTAAGAGGAGCAGGAAAAAGTAAAAAATTTCAGAATTGCACCTTGCAATGCGGAGAAATTACTGTTTGTGCATTTATAATATTCAATGATTTTTGCCATTGAAAAACGTCCAGAAATGATTGAAGCTACTGACTGAACGAAAGGAGCTGGCATCTCACTCTCTTTGAATCTTCTTTATCATGCTAAGAGGAGCAGAAAAAAGCAAAAAATTTCAGAATTGCACCTTGCAATGCGGAGAAATTACTGTTTGTGCATTTACAATATTCATTGATTTTTGCCATTGAAAAACATCATGTTATTCATATACCAGAAATGTTTGAAGCTACTGACTGAATGAAAGGAGCTGGCATCTCACTCTCTTTGAATCTTCTTTATCATGCTAAGAGGAGCAGGAAAAAGCAAAAAATTTCAGAATTGCACATTGCAATGCGGAGAAATTACTGTTTGTGCATTTACAATATTCATTGATTTTTGCCATTGAAAAACGTCCAGAAATGATTGAAGCTACTGACTGAATGAAAGGAGCTGGCATCTCACTCTCTTTGAATCTTCTTTATCATGCTAAGAGGAGCAGGAAAAAGCAAAAAATTTCAGAATTGCACCTTGCAATGCGGAGAAATTACTGTTTGTGCATTTACAATATTCATTGGTTTTTGCCATTGAAAAACGTCCAGAAATGATTGAAGCTACTGACTGAATGAAAGGAGCTGGCATCTCACTCTCTTTGAATCTTCTTTATCATGCTAAGAGGAGCAGGAAAAAGCAAAAAATTTCAGAATTGCACCTTGCAATGCGGAGAAATTACTGTTTGTGCATTTACAATATTCATTGATTTTTGCGATTGAAAAACATCGTTATTCATATACCAGAAATGATTGAAGCTACTGACTGAATGAAAGGAGCTGGCATCTCACTCTCTTTGAATCTTCTTTATCATGCTAAGAGGAGCAGGAAAAAGTAAAAAATTTCAGAATTGCACCTTGCAATGCGGAGAAATTACTGATTGTGCATTTACAATATTCAATGATTTTTGCCATTGAAAAACGTCCAGAAATGATTAAAGCTACTGACTGAATGAAAGGAGCTGGCATCTCACTCTCTTTGAATCTTCTTTATCATGCTAAGAGGAGCAGGAAAAAGCAAAAAATTTCAGAATTGCACCTTGCAATGCGGAGAAATTACTGTTTGTGCATTTACAATATTCATTGATTTTTGCCATTGAAAAACGTCCAGAAATGATTGAAGCTACTGACTGAATGAAAGGAGCTGGCATCTCACTCTCTTTGAATCTTCTTTATCATGCTAAGAGGAGCAGGAAAAAGCAAAAAATTTCAGAATTGCACCTTGCAATGCGGAGAAATTACTGTTTGTGCATTTACAATATTCATTGATTTTTGCCATTGAAAAACATCATGTTATTCATATACCAGAAATGATTGAAGCTACTGACTGAATGAAAGGAGCTGGCATCTCACTCTCTTTGAATCTTCTTTATCATGCTAAGAGGAGCAGGAAAAAGTAAAAAATTTCAGAATTGCACCTTGCAATGCGGAGAAATTACTGTTTGTGCATTTATAATATTCAATGATTTTTGCCATTGAAAAACGTCCAGAAATGATTGAAGCTACTGACTGAACGAAAGGAGCTGGCATCTCACTCTCTTTGAATCTTCTTTATCATGCTAAGAGGAGCAGAAAAAAGCAAAAAATTTCAGAATTGCACCTTGCAATGCGGAGAAATTACTGTTTGTGCATTTACAATATTCATTGATTTTTGCCATTGAAAAACATCATGTTATTCATATACCAGAAATGTTTGAAGCTACTGACTGAATGAAAGGAGCTGGCATCTCACTCTCTTTGAATCTTCTTTATCATGCTAAGAGGAGCAGGAAAAAGCAAAAAATTTCAGAATTGCACATTGCAATGCGGAGAAATTACTGTTTGTGCATTTACAATATTCATTGATTTTTGCCATTGAAAAACGTCCAGAAATGATTGAAGCTACTGACTGAATGAAAGGAGCTGGCATCTCACTCTCTTTGAATCTTCTTTATCATGCTAAGAGGAGCAGGAAAAAGCAAAAAATTTCAGAATTGCACCTTGCAATGCGGAGAAATTACTGTTTGTGCATTTACAATATTCATTGATTTTTGCCATTGAAAAACGTCCAGAAATGATTGAAGCTACTGACTGAATGAAAGGAGCTGGCATCTCACTCTCTTTGAATCTTCTTTATCATGCTAAGAGGAGCAGGAAAAAGCAAAAAATTTCAGAATTGCACCTTGCAATGCGGAGAAATTACTGTTTGTGCATTTACAATATTCATTGATTTTTGCCATTGAAAAACATGTTATTCATATACCAGAAATGTTTGAAGCTCCTGACTGAATGAAAGGAGCTGGCACCTCACTCTCTTTGAATCTTCTTTATCATGCTAAGAGGAGCAGGAAAAAGCAAAAAATTTCAGAATTGCACCTTGCAATGCGGAGAAATTACTGTTTGTGCATTTACAATATTCATTGATTTTTGCCATTGAAAAACGTCCAGAAATGATTGAAGCTACTGACTGAATGAAAGGAGCTGGCATCTCACTCTCTTTGAATCTTCTTTATCATGCTAAGAGGAGCAGGAAAAAGCAAAAAATTTCAGAATTGCGCCTTGCAATGCGGAGAAATTACTGTTTGTGCATTTACAAAATTCATTGATTTTTGCCATTGAAAAACATCATGTTATTCATATGCCAGAAATGATTGAAGCTACTGACTGAAGGAAAGGAGCTGGCATCTCACTCTCTTTGAATCTTCTTTATCATGCTAAGAGGAGCAGGAAAAAGCAAAAAATTTCAGAATTGCGCCTTGCAATGCGGAGAAATTACTGTTTGTGCATTTACAAAATTCATTGATTTTTGCCATTGAAAAACATCATGTTATTCATATGCCAGAAATGATTGAAGCTACTGACTGAAGGAAAGGAGCTGGCATCTCACTCTCTTTGAATCTTCTTTATCATGCTAAGAGGAGCAGGAAAAAGCAAAAAATTTCAGAATTGCACCTTGCAATGCGGAGAAATTACTGTTTGTGCATTTACAATATTCATTGATTTTTGCCATTGAAAAACGTCCAGAAATGATTGAAGCTACTGACTGAATGAAAGGAGCTGGCATCTCACTCTCTTTGAATCTTCTTTATCATGCTAAGAGGAGCAGGAAAAAGCAAAAAATTTCAGAATTGCACCTTGCAATGCGGAGAAATTACTGTTTGTGCATTTACAATATTCATTGATTTTTGCGATTGAAAAACATCATGTTATTCATATACCAGAAATGATTGAAGCTACTGACTGAATGAAAGGAGCTGGCATCTCACTCTCTTTGAATCTTCTTTATCATGCTAAGAGGAGCAGGAAAAAGTAAAAAATTTCAGAATTGCACCTTGCAATGCGGAGAAATTACTGTTTGTGCATTTACAATATTCAATGATTTTTGCCATTGAAAAACGTCCAGAAATGATTAAAGCTACTGACTGAATGAAAGGAGCTGGCATCTCACTCTCTTTGAATCTTCTTTATCATGCTAAGAGGAGCAGGAAAAAGCAAAAAATTTCAGAATTGCACCTTGCAATGCGGAGAAATTACTGTTTGTGCATTTACAATATTCATTGATTTTTGCCATTGAAAAACGTCCAGAAATGATTGAAGCTACTGACTGAATGAAAGGAGCTGGCATCTCACTCTCTTTGAATCTTCTTTATCATGCTAAGAGGAGCAGGAAAAAGCAAAAAATTTCAGAATTGCACCTTGCAATGCGGAGAAATTACTGTTTGTGCATTTACAATATTCATTGATTTTTGCCATTGAAAAACATCATGTTATTCATATACCAGAAATGATTGAAGCTACTGACTGAATGAAAGGAGCTGGCATCTCACTCTCTTTGAATCTTCTTTATCATGCTAAGAGGAGCAGGAAAAAGTAAAAAATTTCAGAATTGCACCTTGCAATGCGGAGAAATTACTGTTTGTGCATTTATAATATTCAATGATTTTTGCCATTGAAAAACGTCCAGAAATGATTGAAGCTACTGACTGAACGAAAGGAGCTGGCATCTCACTCTCTTTGAATCTTCTTTATCATGCTAAGAGGAGCAGAAAAAAGCAAAAAATTTCAGAATTGCACCTTGCAATGCGGAGAAATTACTGTTTGTGCATTTACAATATTCATTGATTTTTGCCATTGAAAAACATCATGTTATTCATATACCAGAAATGTTTGAAGCTACTGACTGAATGAAAGGAGCTGGCATCTCACTCTCTTTGAATCTTCTTTATCATGCTAAGAGGAGCAGGAAAAAGCAAAAAATTTCAGAATTGCACATTGCAATGCGGAGAAATTACTGTTTGTGCATTTACAATATTCATTGATTTTTGCCATTGAAAAACGTCCAGAAATGATTGAAGCTACTGACTGAATGAAAGGAGCTGGCATCTCACTCTCTTTGAATCTTCTTTATCATGCTAAGAGGAGCAGGAAAAAGCAAAAAATTTCAGAATTGCACCTTGCAATGCGGAGAAATTACTGTTTGTGCATTTACAATATTCATTGATTTTTGCCATTGAAAAACATGTTATTCATATACCAGAAATGTTTGAAGCTCCTGACTGAATGAAAGGAGCTGGCACCTCACTCTCTTTGAATCTTCTTTATCATGCTAAGAGGAGCAGGAAAAAGCAAAAAATTTCAGAATTGCACCTTGCAATGCGGAGAAATTACTGTTTGTGCATTTACAATATTCATTGATTTTTGCCATTGAAAAACGTCCAGAAATGATTGAAGCTACTGACTGAATGAAAGGAGCTGTCATCTCACTCTCTTTGAATCTTCTTTATCATGCTAAGAGGAGCAGGAAAAAGCAAAAAATTTCAGAATTGCACCTTGCAATGCGGAGAAATTACTGTTTGTGCATTTACAATATTCATTGATTTTTGCCATTGAAAAATGTCCAGAAATGATTGAAGCTACTGACTGAATGAAAGGAGCTGGCATCTCACTCTCTTTGAATCTTCTTTATCATGCTAAGAGGAGCAGGAAAAAGCAAAAAATTTCAGAATTGCGCCTTGCAATGCGGAGAAATTACTGTTTGTGCATTTACAAAATTCATTGATTTTTGCCATTGAAAAACATCATGTTATTCATATGCCAGAAATGATTGAAGCTACTGACTGAAGGAAAGGAGCTGGCATCTCACTCTCTTTGAATCTTCTTTATCATGCTAAGAGGAGCAGGAAAAAGCAAAAAATTTCAGAATTGCGGCTTGCAATGCGGAGAAATTACTGTTTGTGCATTTACAAAATTCATTGATTTTTGCCATTGAAAAACATCATGTTATTCATATGCCAGAAATGATTGAAGCTACTGACTGAAGGAAAGGAGCTGGCATCTCACTCTCTTTGAATCTTCTTTATCATGCTAAGAGGAGCAGGAAAAAGCAAAAAATTTCAGAATTGCACCTTGCAATGCGGAGAAATTACTGTTTGTGCATTTACAATATTCATTGATTTTTGCCATTGAAAAACGTCCAGAAATGATTGAAGCTACTGACTGAATGAAAGGAGCTGGCATCTCACTCTCTTTGAATCTTCTTTATCATGCTAAGAGGAGCAGGAAAAAGCAAAAAATTTCAGAATTGCACCTTGCAATGCGGAGAAATTACTGTTTGTGCATTTACAATATTCAATGAATTTTGCCATTGAAAAATGTCCAGAAATGATTGAAGCTACTGACTGAATGAAAGGAGCTGGCATCTCACTCTCTTTGAATCTTCTTTATCATGCTAAGAGGAGCAGGAAAAAGCAAAAAATTTCAGAATTGCGCCTTGCAATGCGGAGAAATTACTGTTTGTGCATTTACAAAATTCATTGATTTTTGCCATTGAAAAACATCATGTTATTCATATGCCAGAAATGATTGAAGCTACTGACTGAAGGAAAGGAGCTGGCATCTCACTCTCTTTGAATCTTCTTTATCATGCTAAGAGGAGCAGGAAAAAGCAAAAAATTTCAGAATTGCGCCTTGCAATGCGGAGAAATTACTGTTTGTGCATTTACAAAATTCATTGATTTTTGCCATTGAAAAACATCATGTTATTCATATGCCAGAAATGATTGAAGCTACTGACTGAAGGAAAGGAGCTGGCATCTCACTCTCTTTGAATCTTCTTTATCATGCTAAGAGGAGCAGGAAAAAGCAAAAAATTTCAGAATTGCACCTTGCAATGCGGAGAAATTACTGTTTGTGCATTTACAATATTCATTGATTTTTGCCATTGAAAAACGTCCAGAAATGATTGAAGCTACTGACTGAATGAAAGGAGCTGGCATCTCACTCTCTTTGAATCTTCTTTATCATGCTAAGAGGAGCAGGAAAAAGCAAAAAATTTCAGAATTGCACCTGCAATGCGGAGAAATTACTGTTTGTGCATTTACAATATTCATTGATTTTTGCGATTGAAAAACATCATGTTATTCATATACCAGAAATGATTGAAGCTACTGACTGAATGAAAGGAGCTGGCATCTCACTCTCTTTGAATCTTCTTTATCATGCTAAGAGGAGCAGGAAAAAGTAAAAAATTTCAGAATTGCACCTTGCAATGCGGAGAAATTACTGTTTGTGCATTTACAATATTCAATGAATTTTGCCATTGAAAAACGTCCAGAAATGATTGAAGCTACTGACTGAACTAAAGGAGCTGGCATCTCACTCTCTTTGAATCTTCTTTATCATGCTAAGAGGAGCAGGAAAAAGCAAAAAATTTCAGAATTGCACCTTGCAATGCGGAGAAATTACTGTTTGTGCATTTACAATATTCATTGATTTTTGCCATTGAAAAATGTCCAGAAATGATTGAAGCTACTGACTGAATGAAAGGAGCTGGCATCTCACTCTCTTTGAATCTTCTTTATCATGCTAAGAGGAGCAGGAAAAAGCAAAAAATTTCAGAATTGCGCCTTGCAATGCGGAGAAATTACTGTTTGTGCATTTACAAAATTCATTGATTTTTGCCATTGAAAAACATCATGTTATTCATATGCCAGAAATGATTGAAGCTACTGACTGAAGGAAAGGAGCTGGCATCTCACTCTCTTTGAATCTTCTTTATCATGCTAAGAGGAGCAGGAAAAAGCAAAAAATTTCAGAATTGCGCCTTGCAATGCGGAGAAATTACTGTTTGTGCATTTACAAAATTCATTGATTTTTGCCATTGAAAAACATCATGTTATTCATATGCCAGAAATGATTGAAGCTACTGACTGAAGGAAAGGAGCTGGCATCTCACTCTCTTTGAATCTTCTTTATCATGCTAAGAGGAGCAGGAAAAAGCAAAAAATTTCAGAATTGCACCTTGCAATGCGGAGAAATTACTGTTTGTGCATTTACAATATTCATTGATTTTTGGCATTGAAAAACGTCCAGAAATGATTGAAGCTACTGACTGAATGAAAGGAGCTGGCATCTCACTCTCTTTGAATCTTCTTTATCATGCTAAGAGGAGCAGGAAAAAGCAAAAAATTTCAGAATTGCACCTGCAATGCGGAGAAATTACTGTTTGTGCATTTACAATATTCATTGATTTTTGCGATTGAAAAACATCATGTTATTCATATACCAGAAATGATTGAAGCTACTGACTGAATGAAAGGAGCTGGCATCTCACTCTCTTTGAATCTTCTTTATCATGCTAAGAGGAGCAGGAAAAAGTAAAAAATTTCAGAATTGCACCTTGCAATGCGGAGAAATTACTGTTTGTGCATTTACAATATTCAATGAATTTTGCCATTGAAAAACGTCCAGAAATGATTGAAGCTACTGACTGAACTAAAGGAGCTGGCATCTCACTCTCTTTGAATCTTCTTTATCATGCTAAGAGGAGCAGGAAAAAGCAAAAAATTTCAGAATTGCACCTTGCAATGCGGAGAAATTACTGTTTGTGCATTTACAATATTCATTGATTTTTGCCATTGAAAAACATCATGTTATTCATATACCAGAAATGTTTGAAGCTACTGACTGAATGAAAGGAGCTGGTATCTCACTCTCTTTGAATCTTCTTCATAATGCTAAGAGGAGCAGGAAAAAGCAAAAAATTTCAGAATTGCACCTTGCAATGCGGAGAAATTACTGTTTGTGCATTTACAATATTCATTGATTTTTGCCATTGAAAAACGTCCAGAAATGATTGAAGCTACTGACAATGAAAGGAGCTGGCATCTCACTCTCTTTGAATCTTCTTTATCATGCTAAGAGGAGCAGGAAAAAGCAAAAAATTTCAGAATTGCACCTTGCAATGCTGAGAAATTACTGTTTGTGCATTTACAAAATTCATTGATTTTTGCCATTGAAAAACATCATGTTATTCATATACCAGAAATGATTGAAGCTACTGACTGAATGAAAGGAGCTGGCATCTCACTCTCTTTGAATCTTCTTTATCATGCTAAGAGGAGCAGGAAAAAGCAAAAAATTTCAGAATTGCACCTTGCAATGCGGAGAAATTACTGTTTGTGCATTTACAATATTCATTGATTTTTGCCATTGAAAAACGTCCAGAAATGATTGAAGCTACTGACTGAATGAAAGGAGCTGGCATCTCACTCTCTTTGAATCTTCTTTATCATGCTAAGAGGAGCAGGAAAAAGCAAAAAATTTCAGAATTGCATCTTGCAATGCGGAGAAATTACTGTTTGTGCATTTACAATATTCATTGATTTTTGCGATTGAAAAACGTCCAGAAATGATTGAAGCTACTGACTGAATGAAAGGAGCTGGCATCTCACTCTCTTTGAATCTTCTTTATCATGCTAAGAGGAGCAGGAAAAAGCAAAAAATTTCAGAATTGCACCTTGCAATGCGGAGAAATTACAGTTTGTGCATTTACAATATTCATTGATTTTTGCCATTGAAAAACGTCCAGAAATGATTGAAGCTACTGACTGAATGAAAGGAGCTGGCATCTCACTCTCTTTGAATCTTCTTTATCATGCTAAGAGGAGCAGGAAAAAGCAAAAAATTTCAGAATTGCACCTTGCAATGCGGAGAAATTACTGTTTGTGCATTTACAATATTCATTGATTTTTGCCATTGAAAAATGTCCAGAAATGATTGAAGCTACTGACTGAATGAAAGGAGCTGGCATCTCACTCTCTTTGAATCTTCTTTATCATGCTAAGAGGAGCAGGAAAAAGCAAAAAATTTCAGAATTGCACCTTGCAATGCGGAGAAATTACTGTTTGTGCATTTACAATATTCATTGATTTTTGCCATTGAAAAACATGTTATTCATATACCAGAAATGTTTGAAGCTCCTGACTGAATGAAAGGAGCTGGCACCTCACTCTCTTTGAATCTTGTTTATCATGCTAAGAGGAGCAGGAAAAAGCAAAAAATTTCAGAATTGCACCTTGCAATGCGGAGAAATTACTGTTTGTGCATTTACAATATTCATTGATTTTTGCCATTGAAAAACGTCCAGAAATGATTGAAGCTACTGACTGAATGAAAGGAGCTAGAATCTCACTCTCTTTGAATCTTCTTTATCATGCTAAGAGGAGCAGGAAAAAGCAAAAAATTTCAGAATTGCGCCTTGCAATGCGGAGAAATTACTGTTTGTGCATTTACAAAATTCATTGATTTTTGCCATTGAAAAACATCATGTTATTCATATACCAGAAATGATTGAAGCTACTGACTGAAGGAAAGGAGCTGGCATCTCACTCTCTTTGAATCTTCTTTATCATGCTAAGAGGAGCAGGAAAAAGCAAAAAATTTCAGAATTACACCTTGCAATGCGGAGAAGTTACTGTTTGTGCATTTACAATATTCATTGATTTTTGCCATTGAAAAACGTCCGGAAATGATTGAAGCTACTGACTGAATGAAAGGAGCTGGCATCTCACTCTTTTTGAATCTTCTTTATCATGCTAAGAGGAGCAGGAAAAAGCAAAAAATTTCAGAATTGCACCTTGCAATGCGGAGAAATTACTGTTTGTGCATTTACAATATTCATTGATTTTTGCGATTGAAAAACATCATGTTATTCATATACCAGAAATGATTGAAGCTACTGACTGAATGAAAGGAGCTGGCATCTCACTCTCTTTGAATCTTCTTTATCATGCTAAGAGGAGCAGGAAAAAGTAAAAAATTTCAGAATTGCACCTTGCAATGCGGAGAAATTACTGTTTGTGCATTTACAATATTCAATGATTTTTGCAATTGAAAAACGTCCATAAATGATTGAAGCTACTGACTGAATGAAAGGAGCTGGCATCTCACTCTCTTTGAATCTTGTTTATCATGCTAAAAGGAGCAGGAAAAAGCAAAAAATTTCAGAATTGCACCTTGCAATGCGGAGAAATTACTGTTTGTGCATTTACAATATTCATTGATTTTTGCCATTGAAAAACGTCCAGAAATGATTGAAGCTACTGACTGAATGAAAGGAGCTGGCATCTCACTCTCTTTGAATCTTCTTTATCATGCTAAGAGGAGCAGGAAAAAGCAAAAAATTTCAGAATTGCACCTTGCAATGCGGAGAAATTACTGTTTGTGCATTTACAATATTCATTGATTTTTGCAATTGAAAAACGTCCAGAAATGATTGAAGCTACTGACTGAATGAAAGGAGATGGCATCTCACTCTCTTTGAATCTTCTTTATCATGCTAAGAGGAGCAGGAAAAAGTAAAAAATTTCAGAATTGCACCTTGCAATGCGGAGAAATTACTGTTTGTGCATTTACAATATTCAATGATTTTTGCCATTGAAAAACGTCCAGAAATGATTGAAGCTACTGACTGAACGAAAGGAGCTGGCATGTCACTCTCTTTGAATCTTCTTTATCATGCTAAGAGGAGCAGGAAAAAGCAAAAAATTTCAGAATTGCACCTTGCAATGCGGAGAAATTACTGTTTGTGCATTTACAATATTCATTGATTTTTGCCATTGAAAAACATCATGTTATTCATATACCAGAAATGTTTGAAGCTACTGACTGAATGAAAGGAGCTGGTATCTCACTCTCTTTGAATCTTCTTCATAATGCTAAGAGGAGCAGGAAAAAGCAAAAAATTTCAGAATTGCACCTTGCAATGCGGAGAAATTACTGTTTGTGCATTTACAATATTCATTGATTTTTGCCATTGAAAAACGTCCAGAAATGATTGAAGCTACTGACAATGAAAGGAGCTGGCATCTCACTCTCTTTGAATCTTCTTTATCATGCTAAGAGGAGCAGGAAAAAGCAAAAAATTTCAGAATTGCACCTTGCAATGCTGAGAAATTACTGTTTGTGCATTTACAAAATTCATTGATTTTTGCCATTGAAAAACATCATGTTATTCATATACCAGAAATGATTGAAGCTACTGACTGAATGAAAGGAGCTGGCATCTCACTCTCTTTGAATCTTCTTTATCATGCTAAGAGGAGCAGGAAAAAGCAAAAAATTTCAGAATTGCACCTTGCAATGCGGAGAAATTACTGTTTGTGCATTTACAATATTCATTGATTTTTGCCATTGAAAAACATCATGTTATTCATATACCAGAAATGTTTGAAGCTACTGACTGAATGAAAGGAGCTGACATCTCACTCTCTTTGAATCTTCTTTATCATGCTAAGAGGAGCAGGAAAAAGCAAAAAATTTCAGAATTGCACCTTGCAATGCGGAGAAATTACTGTTTGTGCATTTACAATATTCATTGATTTTTGCCATTGAAAAACGTCCAGAAATGATTGAAGCTACTGACTGAATGAAAGGAGCTGGCATCTCACTCTCTTTGAATCTTCTTTATCATGCTAAGAGGAGCAGGAAAAAGCAAAAAATTTCAGAATTGCACCTTGCAATGCGGAGAAATTACTGTTTGTGCATTTAAAATATTCATTGATTTTTGCCATTGAAAAACGTCCAGAAATGATTGAAGCTACTGACAATGAAAGGAGCTGGCATCTCACTCTCTTTGAATCTTCTTTATCATGCTAAGAGCAGCAGGAAAAAGCAAAAAATTTCAGAATTGCACCTTGCAATGCTGAGAAATTACTGTTTGTGCATTTACAAAATTCATTGATTTTTGCCATTGAAAAACATCATGTTATTCATATACCAGAAATGATTGAAGCTACTGACTGAATAAAAGGAGCTGGCATCTCACTCTCTTTGAATCTTCTTTATCATGCTAAGAGGAGCAGGAAAAAGCAAAAAATTTCAGAATTGCACCTTGCAATGCGGAGAAATTACTGTTTGTGCATTTACAATATTCATTGATTTTTGCCATTGAAAAACATCATGTTATTCATATACCAGAAATGTTTGAAGCTACTGACTGAATGAAAGGAGCTGACATCTCACTCTCTTTGAATCTTCTTTATCATGCTAAGAGGAGCAGGAAAAAGCAAAAAATTTCAGAATTGCACCTTGCAATGCGGAGAAATTACTGTTTGTGCATTTACAATATTCATTGATTTTTGCCATTGAAAAATGTCCAGAAATGATTGAAGCTACTGACTGAATGAAAGGAGCTGGCATCTCACTCTCTTTGAATCTTCTTTATCATGCTAAGAGGAGCAGGAAAAAGCAAAAAATTTCAGAATTGCACCTTGCAATGCGGAGAAATTACTGTTTGTGCATTTACAATATTCATTGATTTTTGCCATTGAAAAATGTCCAGAAATGATTGAAGCTACTGACTGAATGAAAGGAGCTGGCATCTCACTCTCTTTGAATCTTCTTTATCATGCTAAGAGGAGCAGGAAAAAGCAAAAAATTTCAGAATTGCACCTTGCAATGCGGAGAAATTACAGTTTGTGCATTTACAATATTCATTGATTTTTGCCATTGAAAAACGTCCAGAAATGATTGAAGCTACTGGCTGAATGAAAGGAGCTGGCATCTCACTCTCTTTGAATCTTCTTTATCATGCTAAGAGTAGCAGGAAAAAGCAAAAAAATTCAGAATTGCACCTAGCAATGCGGAGAAATTACTGTTTGTGCATTTACAATATTAATTGATTTTTGCCATTGAAAAACGTCCAGAAATGATTGAAGCTACTGACTGAATGAAAGGAGCTGGCATCTCACTCTCTTTGAATCTTCTTTATCATGCTAAGAGGAGCAGGAAAAAGCAAAAAATTTCAGAATTGCACCTTGCAATGCGGAGAAATTACTGTTTGTGCATTTACAATATTCATTGATTTTTGCCATTGAAAAACATGTTATTCATATACCAGAAATGTTTGAAGCTCCTGACTGAATGAAAGGAGCTGGCACCTCACTCTCTTTGAATCTTCTTTATCATGCTAAGAGGAGCAGGAAAAAGCAAAAAATTTCAGAATTGCACCTTGCAATGCGGAGAAATTACTGTTTGTGCATTTACAATATTCATTGATTTTTGCCATTGAAAAACGTCCAGAAATGATTGAAGCTACTGACTGAATGAGGGGAGCTGGCATCTCACTCTCTTTGAATCTTCTTTATCATGCTAAGAGGAGCAGGAAAAAGCAAAAAATTTCAGAATTGCACCTTGCAATGCGGAGAAATTACTGTTTGTGCATTTACAATATTCATTGATTTTTGCCATTGAAAAATGTCCAGAAATGATTGAAGCTACTGACTGAATGAAAGGAGCTGGCATCTCACTCTCTTTGAATCTTCTTTATCATGCTAAGAGGAGCAGGAAAAAGTAAAAAATTTCAGAATTGCGCCTTGCAATGCGGAGAAATTACTGTTTGTGCATTTACAAAATTCATTGATTTTTGCCATTGAAAAACATGATGTTATTCATATACCAGAAATGATTGAAGCTACTGACTGAAGGAAAGGAGCTGGCATCTCACTCTCTTTGAATCTTCTTTATCATGCTAAGAGGAGCAGGAAAAAGCAAAAAATTTCAGAATTGCACCTTGCAATGCGGAGAAATTACTGTTTGTGCATTTACAATATTCATTGATTTTTGCCATTGAAAAATGTCCAGAAATGATTGAAGCTACTGACTGAATGAAAGGAGCTGGCATCTCACTCTCTTTGAATCTTCTTTATCATGCTAAGAGGAGCAGGAAAAAGCAAAAAATTTCAGAATTGCACCTTGCAATGCGGAGAAATTACTGTTTGTGCATTTACAATATTCATTGATTTTTGCCATTGAAAAACGTCCAGAAATGATTGAAGCTACTGACTGAATGAAAGGAGCTGGCATCTCACTCTCTTTGAATCTTCTTTATCATGCTAAGAGGAGCAGGAAAAAGCAAAAAATTTCAGAATTGCACCTTGCAATGCGGAGAAATTACAGTTTGTGCATTTACAATATTCATTGATTTTTGCCATTGAAAAACGTCCAGAAATGATTGAAGCTACTGACTGAATGAAAGGAGCTGGCATCTCACTCTCTTTGAATCTTCTTTATCATGCTAAGAGGAGCAGGAAAAAGCAAAAAATTTCAGAATTGCACCTTGCAATGCGGAGAAATTACTGTTTGTGCATTTACAATATTCATTGATTTTTGCCATTGAAAAACGTCCAGAAATGATTGAAGCTACTGACTGAATGAAAGGAGCTGGCATCTCACTCTCTTTGAATCTTCTTTATCATGCTAAGAGGAGCAGGAAAAAGCAAAAAATTTCAGAATTGCACCTTGCAATGCGGAGAAATTACTGTTTGTGCATTTACAATATTCATTGATTTTTGCCATTGAAAAACATCATGTTATTCATATACCAGAAATGTTTGAAGCAGTAATATCTCCACATTGCAAGGTGCAATTCTGAAATTTTTTGCTTTTTCCTGCTAATCCTAGCATGATAAAGAAGATTCAAAGAGAGTGAGATGCCAGCTCCTTTCATTCAGTCAGTAGCTTCAAACATTTCTGGTATATGAAAAACATGTTTTTCAATGGCAAAAATCAATGAATATTGTAAATGCACAAACAGTAATATCTCCACATTGCACGGTGCAATTCTGAAATTTTTAGCTTTTTCCTGTTAATCCTAGCATGATAAAGAAGATTCAAAGAGAGTGAGATGCCAGCTCCTTTCATTCAGTCAGTAGCTTCAAACATTTCTGGTATATGAAAAACATGTTTTTCAATGGCAAAAATCAATGAATATTGTAAATGCACAAACAGTAATATCTCCACATTGCAAGGTGCAATTCTGAAATTTTTTGCATTTTCCTGTTAATCCTAGCATGATAAAGAAGATTCAAAGAGAGTGAGATGCCAGCTCCTTTCATTCAGTCAGTAGCTTCAAACATTTCTGGTATATGAAAAACATGTTTTTCAATGGCAAAAATCAATGAATATTGTAAATGCACAAACAGTAATATCTCCACATTGCAAGGTGCAATTCTGAAATTTTTTGCTTTTTCCTGCTAATCCTAGCATGATAAAGAAGATTCAAAGAGAGTGAGATGCCAGCTCCTTTCATTCAGTCAGTAGCTTCAAACATTTCTGGTATATGAAAAACATGTTTTTCAATGGCAAAAATCAATGAATATTGTAAATGCACAAACAGTAATTTCTCCACATTGCACGGTGCAATTCTGAAATTTTTAGCTTTTTCCTGTTAATCCTAGCATGATAAAGAAGATTCAAAGAGAGTGAGATGCCAGCTCCTTTCATTCAGTCAGTAGCTTCAAACATTTCTGGTATATGAAAAACATGTTTTTCAATGGCAAAAATCAATGAATATTGTAAATGCACAAACAGTAATATCTCCACATTGCAAGGTGCAATTCTGAAATTTTTTGCTTTTTCCTGCTAATCCTAGCATGATAAAGAAGATTCAAATAGAGTGAGATGCCAGCTCCTTTCATTCAGTCAGTAGCTTCAAACATTTCTGGTATATGAAAAACATGTTTTTCAATGGCAAAAATCAATGAATATTGTAAATGCACAAACAGTAATATCTCCACATTGCACGGTGCAATTATGAAATTTTTAGCTTTTTCCTGTTAATCCTAGCATGATAAAGAAGATTCAAAGAGAGTGAGATGCCAGCTCCTTTCATTCAGTCAGTAGCTTCAAACATTTCTGGTATATGAAAAACATGTTTTTCAATGGCAAAAATCAATGAATATTGTAAATGCACAAACAGTAATATCTCCACATTGCAAGGTGCAATTCTGAAATTTTTTGCTTTTTCCTGCTAATCCTAGCATGATAAAGAAGATTCAAAGAGAGTGAGATGCCAGCTCCTTTCATTCAGTCAGTAGCTTCAAACATTTCTGGACGTTTTTCAATGGCAAAAATCAATGAATATTGTAAATGCACAAACAGTAATATCTCCACATTGCAAGGTGCAATTCTGAAATTTTTTGCTTTTTCCTGCTAATCCTAGCATGATAAAGAAGATTCAAAGAGAGTGAGATGCCAGCTCCTTTCATTCAGTCAGTAGCTTCAAACATTTCTGGTATATGAAAAACATGTTTTTCAATGGCAAAAATCAATGAATATTGTAAATGCACAAACAGTAATATCTCCACATTGCAAGGTGCAATTCTGAAATTTTTTGCTTTTTCCTGCTAATCCTAGCATGATAAAGAAGATTCAAAGAGAGTGAGATGCCAGCTCCTTTCATTCAGTCAGTAGCTTCAAACATTTCTGGTATATGAAAAACATGTTTTTCAATGGCAAAAATCAATGAATATTGTAAATGCACAAACAGTAATATCTCCACATTGCAAGGTGCAATTCTGAAATTTTTTGCTTTTTCCTGTTAATCCTAGCATGATAAAGAAGATTCAAAGAGAGTGAGATGCCAGCTCCTTTCATTCAGTCAGTAGCTTCAAACATTTCTGGTATATGAAAAACATGTTTTTCAATGGCAAAAATCAATGAATATTGTAAATGCACAAACAGTAATATCTCCACATTGCAAGGTGCAATTCTGAAATTTTTTGCTTTTTCCTGCTAATCCTAGCATGATAAAGAATATTCAAAGAGAGTGAGATGCCAGCTCCTTTCATTCAGTCAGTAGCTTCAAACATTTCTGGTATATGAAAAACATGTTTTTCAATGGCAAAAATCAATGAATATTGTAAATGCACAAACAGTAATATCTCCACATTGCAAGGTGCAATTCTGAAATTTTTTGCTTTTTCCTGCTAATCCTAGCATGATAAAGAAGATTCAAAGAGAGTGAGATGCCAGCTCCTTTCATTCAGTCAGTAGCTTCAAACATTTCTGGTATATGAAAAACATGTTTTTCAATGGCAAAAATCAATGAATATTGTAAATGCACAAACAGTAATATCTCCACATTGCACGGTGCAATTCTGAAAATTTTAGCTTTTTCCTGTTAATCCTAGCATGATAAAGATTCAAAGAGAGTGAGATGCCAGCTCCTTTCATTCAGTCAGTAGCTTCAAACATTTCTGGTATATGAAAAACATGTTTTTCAATGGCAAAAATCAATGAATATTGTAAATGCACAAACAGTAATATCTCCACATTGCAAGGTGCAATTCTGAAATTTTTTGCTTTTTCCTGCTAATCCTAGCATGATAAAGAAGATTCAAAGAGAGTGAGATGCCAGCTCCTTTCATTCAGTCAGTAGCTTCAAACATTTCTGGTATATGAAAAACATGTTTTTCAATGGCAAAAATCAATGAATATTGTAAATGCACAAACAGTAATATCTCCACATTGCACGGTGCAATTCTGAAATTTTTAGCTTTTTCCTGTTAATCCTAGCATGATAAAGAAGATTCAAAGAGAGTGAGATGCCAGCTCCTTTCATTCAGTCAGTAGCTTCAAACATTTCTGGTATATGAAAAACATGTTTTTCAATGGCAAAAATCAATGAATATTGTAAATGCACAAACAGTAATATCTCCACATTGCAAGGTGCAATTCTGAAATTTTTTGCTTTTTCCTGTTAATCCTAGCATGATAAAGAAGATTCAAAGAGAGTGAGATGCCAGCTCCTTTCATTCAGTCAGTAGCTTCAAACATTTCTGGTATATGAAAAACATGTTTTTCAATGGCAAAAATCAATGAATATTGTAAATGCACAAACAGTAATATCTCCACATTGCAAGGTGCAATTCTGAAATTTTTTGCTTTTTCCTGCTAATCCTAGCATGATAAAGAAGATTCAAAGAGAGTGAGATGCCAGCTCCTTTCATTCAGTCAGTAGCTTCAAACATTTCTGGACGTTTTTCAATGGCAAAAATCAATGAATATTGTAAATGCACAAACAGTAATATCTCCACATTGCAAGGTGCAATTCTGAAATTTTTTGCTTTTTCCTGCTAATCCTAGCATGATAAAGAAGATTCAAAGAGAGTGAGATGCCAGCTCCTTTCATTCAGTCAGTAGCTTCAAACATTTCTGGTATATGAAAAACATGTTTTTCAATGGCAAAAATCAATGAATATTGTAAATGCACAAACAGTAATATCTCCACATTGCACGGTGCAATTCTGAAATTTTTAGATTTTTCCTGTTAATCCTAGCATGATAAAGAAGATTCAAAGAGAGTGAGATGCCAGCTCCTTTCATTCAGTCAGTAGCTTCAAACATTTCTGGTATATGAAAAACATGTTTTTCAATGGCAAAAATCAATGAATATTGTAAATGCACAAACAGTAATATCTCCACATTGCAAGGTGCAATTCTGAAATTTTTTGCTTTTTCCTGTTAATCCTAGCATGATAAAGAAGATTCAAAGAGAGTGAGATGCCAGCTCCTTTCATTCAGTCAGTAGCTTCAAACATTTCTG
Source organism: Phyllobates terribilis (assembly GCF_046119375.1). NCBI lineage: Eukaryota > Metazoa > Chordata > Amphibia > Anura > Dendrobatidae > Phyllobates > Phyllobates terribilis. The sequence goes on from NW_027364403.1 coordinate 234,402, forward strand.
GTATATGAAAAACATGTTTTTCAATGGCAAAAATCAATGAATATTGTAAATGCACAAACAGTAATATCTCCACATTGCAAGGTGCAATTCTGAAATTTTTTGCTTTTTCCTGCTAATCCTAGCATGATAAAGAAGATTCAAAGAGAGTGAGATGCCAGCTCCTTTCATTCAGTCAGTAGCTTCAAACATTTCTGGACGTTTTTCAATGGCAAAAATCAATGAATATTGTAAATGCACAAACAGTAATATCTCCACATTGCAAGGTGCAATTCTGAAATTTTTTGCTTTTTCCTGCTAATCCTAGCATGATAAAGAAGATTCAAAGAGAGTGAGATGCCAGCTCCTTTCATTCAGTCAGTAGCTTCAAACATTTCTGGTATATGAAAAACATGTTTTTCAATGGCAAAAATCAATGAATATTGTAAATGCACAAACAGTAATATCTCCACATTGCAAGGTGCAATTCTGAAATTTTTTGCTTTTTCCTGCTAATCCTAGCATGATAAAGAAGATTCAAAGAGAGTGAGATGCCAGCTCCTTTCATTCAGTCAGTAGCTTCAAACATTTCTGGTATATGAAAAACATGTTTTTCAATGGCAAAAATCAATGAATATTGTAAATGCACAAACAGTAATATCTCCACATTGCACGGTGCAATTCTGAAATTTTTAGCTTTTTCCTGTTAATCCTAGCATGATAAAGATTCAAAGAGAGTGAGATGCCAGCTCCTTTCATTCAGTCAGTAGCTTCAAACATTTCTGGTATATGAAAAACATGTTTTTCAATGGCAAAAATCAATGAATATTGTAAATGCACAAACAGTAATATCTCCACATTGCAAGGTGCAATTCTGAAATTTTTTGCTTTTTCCTGTTAATCCTAGCATGATAAAGATTCAAAGAGAGTGAGATGCCAGCTCCTTTCATTCAGTCAGTAGCTTCAAACATTTCTGGTATATGAAAAACATGTTTTTCAATGGCAAAAATCAATGAATATTGTAAATGCACAAACAGTAATATCTCCACATTGCAAGGTGCAATTCTGAAATTTTTTGCTTTTTCCTGCTAATCCTAGCATGATAAAGAAGATTCAAAGAGAGTGAGATGCCAGCTCCTTTCATTCAGTCAGTAGCTTCAAACATTTCTGGTATATGAAAAACATGTTTTTCAATGGCAAAAATCAATGAATATTGTAAATGCACAAACAGTAATATCTCCACATTGCACGGTGCAATTCTGAAATTTTTAAGAGAGTGAGATGCCAGCTCCTTTCATTCAGTCAGTAGCTTCAAACATTTCTGGTATATGAAAAACATGTTTTTCAATGGCAAAAATCAATGAATATTGTAAATGCACAAACAGTAATATCTCCACATTGCAAGGTGCAATTCTGAAATTTTTTGCTTTTTCCTGCTAATCCTAGCATGATAAAGAAGATTCAAAGAGAGTGAGATGCCAGCTCCTTTCATTCAGTCAGTAGCTTCAAACATTTCTGGTATATGAAAAACATGTTTTTCAATGGCAAAAATCAATGAATATTGTAAATGCACAAACAGTAATATCTCCACATTGCACGGTGCAATTCTGAAATTTTTAGCTTTTTCCTGTTAATCCTAGCATGATAAAGAAGATTCAAAGAGAGTGAGATGCCAGCTCCTTTCATTCAGTCAGTAGCTTCAAACATTTCTGGTATATGAAAAACATGTTTTTCAATGGCAAAAATCAATGAATATTGTAAATGCACAAACAGTAATATCTCCACATTGCAAGGTGCAATTCTGAAATTTTTTGCTTTTTCCTGTTAATCCTAGCATGATAAAGAAGATTCAAAGAGAGTGAGATGCCAGCTCCTTTCATTCAGTCAGTAGCTTCAAACATTTCTGGTATATGAAAAACATGTTTTTCAATGGCAAAAATCAATGAATATTGTAAATGCACAAACAGTAATATCTCCACATTGCAAGGTGCAATTCTGAAATTTTTTGCTTTTTCCTGCTAATCCTAGCATGATAAAGAAGATTCAAAGAGAGTGAGATGCCAGCTCCTTTCATTCAGTCAGTAGCTTCAAACATTTCTGGTATATGAAAAACATGTTTTTCAATGGCAAAAATCAATGAATATTGTAAATGCACAAACAGTAATATCTCCACATTGCACGGTGCAATTCTGAAATTTTTAGCTTTTTCCTGTTAATCCTAGCATGATAAAGAAGATTCAAAGAGAGTGAGATGCCAGCTCCTTTCATTCAGTCAGTAGCTTCAAACATTTCTGGTATATGAAAAACATGTTTTTCAATGGCAAAAATCAATGAATATTGTAAATGCACAAACAGTAATATCTCCACATTGCAAGGTGCAATTCTGAAATTTTTTGCTTTTTCCTGTTAATCCTAGCATGATAAAGAAGATTCAAAGAGAGTGAGATGCCAGCTCCTTTCATTCAGTCAGTAGCTTCAAACATTTCTGGTATATGAAAAACATGTTTTTCAATGGCATAAATCAATGAATATTGTAAATGCACAAACAGTAATATCTCCACATTGCAAGGTGCAATTCTGAAATTTTTTGCTTTTTCCTGCTAATCCTAGCATGATAAGATTCAAAGAGAGTGAGATGCCAGCTCCTTTCATTCAGTCAGTAGCTTCAAACATTTCTGGTATATGAAAAACATGTTTTTCAATGGCAAAAATCAATGAATATTGTAAATGCACAAACAGTAATATCTCCACATTGCACGGTGCAATTCTGAAATTTTTAGCTTTTTCCTGTTAATCCTAGCATGATAAAGAAGATTCAAAGAGAGTGAGATGCCAGCTCCTTTCATTCAGTCAGTAGCTTCAAACATTTCTGGTATATGAAAAACATGTTTTTCAATGGCAAAAATCAATGAATATTGTAAATGCACAAACAGTAATATCTCCACATTGCAAGGTGCAATTCTGAAATTTTTTGCTTTTTCCTGCTAATCCTAGCATGATAAAGAAGATTCAAAGAGAGTGAGATGCCAGCTCCTTTCATTCAGTCAGTAGCTTCAAACATTTCTGGTATATGAAAAACATGTTTTTCAATGGCAAAAATCAATGAATATTGTAAATGCACAAACAGTAATATCTCCACATTGCACGGTGCAATTCTGAAATTTTTAGCTTTTTCCTGTTAATCCTAGCATGATAAAGAAGATTCAAAGAGAGTGAGATGCCAGCTCCTTTCATTCAGTCAGTAGCTTCAAACATTTCTGGTATATGAAAAACATGTTTTTCAATGGCAAAAATCAATGAATATTGTAAATGCACAAACAGTAATATCTCCACATTGCAAGGTGCAATTCTGAAATTTTTTGCTTTTTCCTGTTAATCCTAGCATGATAAAGAAGATTCAAAGAGAGTGAGATGCCAGCTCCTTTCATTCAGTCAGTAGCTTCAAACATTTCTGGTATATGAAAAACATGTTTTTCAATGGCAAAAATCAATGAATATTGTAAATGCACAAACAGTAATATCTCCACATTGCAAGGTGCAATTCTGAAATTTTTTGCTTTTTCCTGTTAATCCTAGCATGATAAAGAAGATTCAAAGAGAGTGAGATGCCAGCTCCTTTCATTCAGTCAGTAGCTTCAAACATTTCTGGACGTTTTTCAATGGCAAAAATCAATGAATATTGTAAATGCACAAACAGTAATATCTCCACATTGCAAGGTGCAATTCTGAAATTTTTTGCTTTTTCCTGCTAATCCTAGCATGATAAAGAAGATTCAAAGAGAGTGAGATGCCAGCTCCTTTCATTCAGTCAGTAGCTTCAAACATTTCTGGTATATGAAAAACATGTTTTTCAATGGCAAAAATCAATGAATATTGTAAATGCACAAACAGTAATATCTCCACATTGC